>NW_023996419.1:0-35000 GCF_015586225.1 Lucilia sericata | reverse complement strand
CTTGTCTGTTTTGTTGTCTGTCTGTCTGTTTGTCATCTGACAACATGACAAACATGAACTCTTTGAAAAGAAAGCAGTTTATTATGCATCTTGTTATTGTTATTGTTTTTGTGAGGCCGTAATTCCTTGTTTTTATAAATATGTACTTACTATACTTGTGTACCCGTATTTACTTATATACAAATGTTACGATCTGCGTAATCTTTTCTAGGGTTATCAACTAGCTTTATATGCAGATCTTTATGTAGTTTAATTTTAGACTCACTAATAGAGCTTTTTATAGTACAATTTTGATTTTAAGCGAAAAACTTTCCTTAGTCAAAATTTAACTTTAAGCGAAGCTCATATAAAAGTCAAATATTAACCTCAATTGAATTGCTTTTTCTATTGGCCAATATCAGCTACAATAGAAGTTCTTACTATAGTCCAATTTTTACTTCAATTAAAGCTTTCTCTATAGTAATATTCTAGCTTTAATCAAAGCTCTTTCATTACTCCAAATTTAACAGTAACCAAAGCTGTTTCCATAGTCTAGTTTTAACTTCAATCGAAGAACTTTCTATTGTACTAGCTCATTTCCAATCGAAGCTCTATTTATAGTCCAATTTCAGTTCCAATCTAAGCTTTTCTATAGTCCAATTTTAACTTTCATCATAGTAAAATTTTACTTTCTTTCAATAGTCAAATTTTTACTTCAGTCGAAGCATTATCTATAGTAATATTTTAGCTTTATTCAAAGCTCTTTTATTAGTCCAAAATTTAACTTTAACCGAAGCTCTTTCTATAGTCTATTTTTATCTTCAATCGCCGATCTTTCTATTGTCCTAGCTTAGATCCAATCTAAGCTCTTTTTATAGTCCATTTCAATTCCAATATAATATCATTCTATAGTCCCATTATAACTTCCATCAAAGCTCTTCATATTGTAATTCATATTTATTTTATAATCGAAGCTTTTTTAATAGTCCAATTTTTACTTTAACAGAAGCTTTCTCTATTGAAATTTTATTGGCTTTAATAAATGCTCTTTCACTAGTCAAAATTTAACTTTAACCAAAGCTCTTCCTTTAGTTATAGTTGTAACAAAAGCCCTTTCTATTATCCTAGCTCAGTTCCAATCGAAGCTCTTTATATAGTCCAATATCCATTCCAATATATGCCTTTTGTATAGTCCAATTTTAACTTTAATCAAAGCTCTTCATAAAGTCCGTCTTCAGTTTTAATCAAAGCTCTACCAACCGAAGCTTTCTCTACAGCTATAACTTTAACTTTAATCAAAGCTCCTTCATTAGACCAAATAGAACTTTAACCAAAACTTTTTATGTAGTCTAATTTTAGTTCTAATCGAAGCTCTTTCTATAGTTCAATTTTAACATCAGTCAAAGCTCTTCCTATAGTACAAGCTTTTAATATAGTCTAATTTCAGTTCCAATAGAAGCTCTTTCAATAGTCCAAATTTAAATTTAACTGAAGCTTTTTCTATAGTATAGCTTTAGCTTCAATTGAGGCCCTTTCTATTGCCAAATTTTAACTTCAATCTCAGCTCTGCTTATAATAATATTTCATTCCAATCAAAGCTTTTTCTCTTTTTATCTATTTTTAATTAAATCGAAGCTTTTTTTATAGTAATATAAATTGAAAGCTCATTAGCCCAGATTTCAAAGCTCCTTTAGTAAAAATATTGTAACTTTAATTGAAGTTCATTGCTTAATCTAAATGTATCTTTATTCAAAGCTTTTTCTATAGTCCAATCTTAACTCCAGTGGAAGCTCTTTCTGTAGCCAAGATTTAGCTTCAATCGAAGCTCTTTCTATAGTCCAATTTTAACTTCAATCGAAGCTTTTTCCAAAGTAACATTTTAACTTCATTTGAGACACTTTTCATAGTCTAATATTCGAATCTCTATAACTTTTATCGGAGCTTTTTTATAATTCTTTTCTACCAACGCTCTTTTATACACCAACATCAACTTTATTTGAAGCTTTTTTTATAGTAGAAATATAACTTTTTTATCTTTTTTTTTTTAAATTTAAACTTCAATCAAATCTCTTTTTGTAGCTTAATTTTAACTTCATTCGTAGCTTTTTTTTCTAATCCATTATAATTTCATTAGAAGCTCTTTCTATATTCCAAAGTTAACTTCATTGGAAACTCTTTCAATAGTCTAACTCTACAAGCTATTTGCCTTTAATCTTAGATGATTATGTAGTCCAATTGAAGCTATAATCAGAATTCCTTCTGTAGTCCAATTTAAGCTTCTTCAAGCTTTTTCTAAAGTAAAATTTTAACTTCATTTGAGACACTTTTCACAGTCCAATTTTCATATCACTTTAACTTTAACGGAAGCTTTTTCTCTAATTCTCTTCGACCGAAGATCTTTTATAGTCCAATTTCAACTTCAGTTGAAGCTCTTTCTTATAGTACAATTATAACTTTTTCATCTTTTTAAATTTAAACTTCAATCAAAGCTCTTTTGTAGCACAATTTTCACTTCATTTGTAGCTTTGTTTCTAATCCATTATAATTTCATTAGAAGCTCTTTCTATATTCCAATCTTAACTCCATTGGAAGCTCTTTCTGTAGCCAAGATTTAGCTTCAATCGAAGCTCTTTCTATAGTCCAATTTTAACTTCAATCGAAGCTTTTTTCAAAGTAACATTTTAACTTCATTTGAGACACTTTTCACAGTCTAATATTCGAATCTCTATAACTTTAATCGGAGCTTTTTTTATAATTCTCTTCTACTAACGCACTTTTATACACGAACTTCAACTTTATTTGAAGCTTTTTCTATAGTATAATTATAACTTTTTCATCTTTTTAAATTTAAACTTCAATCAAAGCTCTTTTTGTAGCACAATTTTAACTTCATTCGTAGCTTTTTTTCTAATCCAATTTCATTTCATTAGAAGCTCTTTCTACATTCCAAAGTTAACTTCATTGGAAACTCTTTCAATAGTCCAACTCTACAAGCTATTTGCCTTTAATCTTAGATGATTTTGTAGTCCAATTGAAGCTTTAATCAGAATTCCTTTTGTATTCCAATTTAAGCTTCTTCAAACGTAGTGTTTTATTAAGTTAAATTTTAGCATCAGTCGTACATCTTTTTTAAGTTGGTAACCCTTTTTTATAGCTTTTGTACATTTAACAAGCGGAACAAATTTAATTTTGTTACATCTATCTTAAAAAAAATAAGAAATGACTTTAAAAAGTGTGCCTGTTGTAAATGTTTGGAGTTTTTTTCTTTCATTGCCCCCTTTCAACAATCTAATGTGATAATTTTCCTTATGATAATAATAACAATTGTTAATATTATGCATTTTTTTCCTTTATACTATTGCACTTTTTACATAAAATTTTCATTTATTGTTTTCTGTTGATAATGGTCATTATGAAAATAATGACCATGAAGTGTTAAATTGTTACAAGAAAATTTAAAAATATAATATTCAGGCTGAAATTTCTATAAAACTTTGTTCATGAATTTTAGCTATTGTTTAATAAATAAGAAACAGAGATATAAAATGCTCATGAACATTTAAAATTTATACACTTTTTTTCTATAGCAAGATTTCATAACGATTACGATTGATTCAAGCTGATTTAACTCACTTTTCATTTTGTTTTATCACTTCGGCAAAAAAAATCTTTCTTTCTAAGTATTTGTTAAACCAAACATGATCAAACGTATAAATATTTGCAATTCCGGTTAAATTAATGAAATATTTTTATTGTTTTTTATTGCAAATTTGTACAGATTTTTGTATTTTATTAAGAAACTGGAACAAGCCAATTATCGTTATATTATGTTCATAGGCTGTAATTTTGCAATTTAATATCCCGTCAAATTTAATACAATATTTACTTGAAGTCATATTATAATGCTGTAAGTAATGTGATTCTATTGATCGAATTCCTTTAGTTTCTCTCTTAGCCCCCGGTAATCAGTTGGGTAATCTAAAGTAAATATTTTCCTTAAAACAACCTCTTTTATGACAAATTCAAAATGCATTTTTGTTTCCAAACATTTATGTTTTATGTTAAATTCTTTAATTATAAAATGAAGGTAATGGGAAGCTTTTTTGTTGTTGTTGTTAAAACAGTCAATGGCTTTTTGGCCCTGACTTTAATTGTTATGTGTAAATTTATAATGTATGTAATTAATTTCTCTTTTTTTTTCTTTTATTAAAAGAATTCAAAAGCAGCAATCATCATTAAGTTATGGGATAAATATTTAAATAAACATTTGAATTTTTGTTTAACAAAAAGTTTTGAGATTGTAATTTAGATTAAACAGTTTAAGTTGTGAAAATTTTGATTTGGATAGATTTTTGAGGTTAAGGTAAAGAATGCCACTGATCTTTCAAAAGATTTTGTTAAGTTCTTAAAATCATAAATCTTTTTACAGTCCAATTTCAACTTCAATCGAAGCTCTTTCAATGACCAAATATTAATTTCAATTTAAACTTCTAATTTGAGCTTAATCAAAGTTCTTTCAAAAGTTCGATTTAAACTTCAGTCAAAGCTATTTTTATGGTTCATATTTAACCCTAATAGTATCTTTAATTTGATCTTAAATTAAAGCTCTTTATACAGTTCAATACAAACATCAAACGAAGCTTTTAATAGTCTAGTTTTAACTTTAGTCGAAGCTAGCAATATTAATCAAAGCTTTTTCTATAGTTTTTAACTTCAATCATAACTCTAATGCAAGCTTCAATCGAAGCTAATCTCACTATAAGAACCAATTAAAACTTCAGTCGAAGCTCTTTTCATAGTCCATATGTATTTAACTTCAATCGTATCTTCAATTTAATTTTCAATCAAAGCTCCCTTTTTATTCAGATCAAAGCTCTATTTAAAAGTTCAATTCAAACATAAACCGAAGCTCTTTCTAACATCTAATTTGGACTCTAATAGAATCTCTTTCAATGGTCTAATTTTAACTTCCATCATATCTTTAATCTGTCCATCAATCAAAGCTTTTTCTAGTGCAATTGTAATTTCAATCACAAGTCAAAAGTGAGCTTTCATTAAAGCTCTATTTAGTTACAGCCCAATTCAAACTTCAATCGAAGTTCTTTCAATAGTTTAATTTGAACTTCAATCGTATCAAAAAATAATACTCAACTAAAGCTCTTTATATAGTCCTATCGAAGCTCTTTCTACAGTCTTATTCGAACTTCAGTCGAGGCCCTAGACTAGTTTTAACTTCAATTCTTTTTGGGTAATTTAAACTCTAATAGAATATCTTTTAATGGTCCAATTTTAACTTCAATTTGATCTTCAATTAAAATTCTATCTGTTGTCCAATTTTAACTTCAATTACAGGTCCAATATGAGCTTCAATTGCAGGTCTTGCTACAGTCCAATTCAAAGTTCCATCAGAGCTCTTTCAATAGTTCAATTTTAACTTCAATTAAAGCTCTTCTTATAATCCAATTAAAATTTTAATCGAATCACTTGTAGATCCAGTTTCATCTCTAGTTGATGCACTTTCTATGATCCGATTTTGACTTCATTCAAAACATATTCTAGAGTAAAATTTAAACTTTATTCAAAGTTCTTTTTATAGACAAACTTTAACTCCACTAAAAGCTCTTTCTATAATCCAATTTTAACTACAACAAAAGCTCATTCTAAAGCTCAATTTCTACTTTACTCGAAGCTCTTTCTATAGTTCAATATTTGTTCCAATCGAAGCTATTTCTATAGTCCAATTTCTCTCCCAATAGAAGCTTTTTCAATAACTCAAGTTTAACTCCATTTGAAGCTATTTCTATAGTCTAATTTTAGCTTCAATTAAAGCTCTTTCTATGATTCAATTTTTTCATCATCCAAAGCCCTTTCTATAGATTGACCAATGGAAGCTCATTCTTTCTATAGCTTAAGTATAACTCTATTCAAAGCTCTTCTTTTGAGCAAATTTAGAGGAAGTTTATCTCCATTCGATTTTTTCTATAGTTTTGAGCTTTATCTCGAAATCTTAAAAACAAATCTTCGCTTATCAACTTTTAAAGCTTTATTAACTCAATACTAAAATTGCTTATTACAGTATTGAGTAAGTGGGTTTTTTATAATACACTTTAATAATCTATTAATACACTTTATTTATGACCAATATTTCTATAAAGTGGCAATATGTTCGTGACCATTAAAAACATATTATCTACTTTATCGATAATTGATTTGTTAATTGTTAAAATAAATCAAATAATTATTTTCAATCTATAACAATCACAGTAATTTTGACATTAACTTTGTTTTAAATCCGTTAAACTTTAAATCGAATAACCGATTAAAGCAATAATAAAATACAACCATATTTCCGACATATTTACCAACAAGATTTTAATTACAATATGCCACAACAACAAACAACAACAATATTGTCTAACTCTATTTAACGGCAATGACAAAATTTGAACCATATAATTTTTTTTTTTTTTTTATTTGTATTTCTGTTATTTATTTTTGCAACAATCTTGGGTGTTTTTGTTGTTTATCTTACGTTATTACTTCTCATGTTACAAATTTTGTGTTGAAAAAAAAAAAAACGAAAACGAAAAATTCAAATCAAATCTTACCACAATATTAATTCTTCTATTTATCATTGCATGTCAATATGACCATGATTTTAGTAGAGTTAGTGTGTTTTTTATTTAGGTTTTCCATTATTCAAAACAATATGACCAAATCAAACTACTTCAGTTTTAATTCATGCTTTATTAACACGACTCTAAGCGGGTGTCTTATTTACGAATTGTCTGTTTGCCTGACTGACTGTCTGAAATGAGACTTCTGGCTATAATGTCGGTTATAGACACGTCTCTTTTATTAATGTGTGTGCTGCTAGTAGTGGTGGTCGTTAATAGTGCCACACATTACAAAAATCCGTTTTCTTTTGGGTTTTTTTTCTTTATGTTTTTGATTTTAAAACTTTTATTATTGAAATGGTTTTGGAAAAAACTTCCTGGTCAATAATGTTTTGTTTCTAATTTGCGTTTTTTTATATATAAAGATAATTTGTTAAACAAATAAATATTAAATCATAAGTCGATTGCATCATATTTCATGTGAATTTAATGCAAAGTTTATTGATGAATCGGCACAAATATTTTAAAATACTTTTTTTTAGAAAAAAGACTTATTATATTTCTTTTGTTTAGTACAAAGGTTTTTACAAAATTCATTAACCTGAACTAATTTTGTTATTTGTTTTTTTTCTGATAGTTTTTGTAAAATAAGTTGCTCTATAAATGATTACAAGAATACATTATCGGGCATGACAGACCATATTATACCCTATATTAGTGAGTAAGCTATTTTTAATTATTATTATTTTTCATTTAAATTTAAATAAATTTAATTAAATCATTTAAGTTGTTTTTACCATAATTGCGAAATATTTTAAGAATTTGTTTACCAAAAAAAAACTATTTTCTAAAAGAGGGGATTTAGGGGGGCAAAGGTAAATATGGGTTTATCCTTATGATTTCCTGACTTTCAAGTAATTTTCTGAAGGGCACCAGACCAGACCATTACAACATTTATTTACACTTATTTAAAATTAAGTTTTGCAGATTTTTGTAGAGATATTAGAACTCAGAACCCCTATTCGATTGTATTGGGGGCTAGGTGAAATAATGGAACAATTTAATCATTTTCAATAGTTTTCTACCAAAAGAAGAGTATGTGCCGAATTTGATCGTATTATCTTAAGAATAGCGATATGTAGCGTGCCCCCAAAATTTACATGGTCACATAGACGGACAACTTAATCGATTTGTATAAGTGGGTACGACCAATATCAGCACAAACCCACAACACCCTGAGATGAACATTTTTAAATCTAACTACTTTATCCACCAATTGCTAGTGCTATTCGGGGCTTCCTCCAATAGTAAGTATCACTTAATCACTCTTAAGCATTCGTTTGACATTTGGTCCAACATAATTTTACTCAGAACCCCTATTCGATTGTATTGGGGGCTAGGTGAAATAATGGAACAATTTAATCATTTTCAATAGTTTTCTACCAAAAGAAGAGTATGTGCAGAATTTGATCGTATTATCTTAAGAATAGCGATATGTAGCGTGCCCCCAAAATTTACATGGTCACATAGACGGACAACTTAATCGATTTGTATAAGTGGGTACGACCAATATCAGCACAAACCCACAACACCCTGAGATAAACATTTTTAAATCTAACTACTTTATCCACCAATTGCTAGTGCTATTCGGGGCTTCCTCCAATAGTAAGTATCACTTAATCATTCTTAAGCATACGTTTGACATTTGGTCCAACATAATTTTACTTGTTTGTATGCTATCTTGGTTTAGGCCCCGAAACTTGTTCATTGCCGTTTAAGTAGCAACATAGGAGAGTCAACAAAAGATATCCAACATGCGAGAATTTCTGTTTGAAAATGCAAAATTGATACGAAAGACTAAAAATAAACTGGGAACTGTTTCCAGTTATCATCTTCAATTCGTTGGGTAATACATCTTTCGAAAACCAGACAACTCTATCAGTGATACCCACTGATGTTGCCTTTGCGAAAATTCGTAAAATATGTTTTTTTCATTTTAAAACAAGATTTAAAGTCTACCAAACACTACTATTATCCTATCCTGAAAATGCCCCTCCCCAGGGGGAATGTTATCTTGATGAATCTTCCCTTATCTTGGTGTTATTGCAATCCCGGGGAAGAAAGGTGCTACCAGTACCTTAGTCTGCCGGGACTATAAACTGGAATGATAACTTGGAATAATTTGACATGGGGTCGAACCAGAGAACCACATAATCTGGTACCACAGGAAACGGTAGTCCACTGGGCAGAGTTTCGTACTTCGTTAACCCCAAATTCAGAGGAAGAGAATGTTGATTAAAGGGCAGATTTGTCTGTGGTTTAAACCCATATTTTCCTTCCTTGTCCAGGTATGTTCCGTGTTAACTCTGTCCATACCAAATTTTTCCACTGTTTCCTCTGTGAGTAAGAAAAAGTCCTCGGCTTATTTTGATGGATTCGTATTTCGCTTCTACCGATTACGGCAGTGATGTTTTAGCATCTCGAAAATGTAAGCAACGGGGCAACAATAGTCGCAGATTAGATAGCTCGAGTACTTGAGCAAAGTGCTTGTACATGGATCGGCAGAACCATGTAGAAAAATTTCCACCGGCGTGTAAGAAACATAAAGCGCGCTGGTGAGCCGTCTAATTAGCTCACCCTATGGTTGAGAAAGTACCACCGTGTAATAAGGTCAATACAGCAGATATTTACGTAAAGGACTTCGACTTCATATCAGAAAATTCAACTAAAAATATCCTAGGAATTCGTTTCAGTTCCCATTTTTAATCCATTCAATTGAATCACTAGTTGGTTACTGTAAATCAATATCATGGACTCATAGAGTTGAATTCAATACGAATATGCAATTATATTCGAAAGTTTTGCGTGATGTTCAGGAAACACTATATATTGCGCTGTCAAACTATTCCTTATCATATGCAGATATTTCCGCATCGATCTCAAATGATCCAAATAAAAGGGACTTAACTTTCAATGACAACTCAAACAAGATCTCTACCAATGGATCTAAAGCGAAGAACTGGTTATAAATAAAGCAATTATATATTGCAAAAATGGGAACGAGGTTTAAACTTCCAGACCTAAAGGCTTAAATAGGCTTAATTTTTATCAAGTACTCGGCGCTGAATGTAAACCAATGTTTGTATATAGCTGTCCTAAGGGTTACTTAGGATTATAAGCTATATGTATATAACATATGATATGGAAATTGAATTCTGCAGTCTTTAAATGAGATGAGCAAAACATTTCGAACTGGTACTGCACTGGTATCCGGAATGAGTAAAAAAGATTGTCCTTGACATTTTCTGTCACTGCGCGACCTGACGGAGTGTATCTCTTAGCATCTGACTATACGAACTGAACATTAGGAGGATGAATTGCTACATACGATCGACTGATCCGTTTGAATTAGAAACAGTATCTTTGTTAATACTCACAACGGTTTTATTACCGGTATCTTTAACTGAACCAATTTTAATTTCAACTTCTTTATAACATCTGGAGAAGAATTTAAGTTTTGTCATTTCTGGTTTGACTTCCAATCTTTATTTGTCAAAACGATCACATAGAAAGTCAATTATGGCGATCGATATGTTACAAATAATATCACGATGTTAAGCGTTGTATCGTCTTATTCGCTTTGGCTCTAACTGGACTTCATTGTTCTGTATTGCTCGCCATTGATGGAGATGTCTCCACATATATTATTTTCGATAAAATCAGTGATCAAACGACATTATTTGCCATTATTAACTTTAGGGTCTGAATGTTAATAATACCTGAAGTTCTAATACAAAATTTTAAAGTTTGCAAAACTCCGATTTTTGTGTTAAGATAGTGACTCATGTAGTGACTACTAGTGCGATAGATCATCACATTTGTGCTACCAACCACTGCTTTTGATTTAAAAGTTTTATCATTTGATCCTGTTACTTAAATATAAGTGACTGGGAGCCAAAGACTATAATTACCAACACGTTCATATAGGTAAACCCTTTATTAGAAATTAATTGAAACTACAAACAGGAGGATGAATTGCTACATACGATCGACTGATCCGTTTGAACCACCGGTTTTATTACCGGTATCTTTAATTGAACCAATTTTTATTTCAACTTCTTTATAACTTCTGGAGAAGAATGTAAGTTTTGTCATTTCTGGTTTGACTTCCAATCTTTATTTGTCAAAACGATCACGTAGAAAGTCAATTGTGGCGATCGATATGGTATGTCAGACGATGCATCGTACTATTCAGTTCGGCTCTAACTGAACTTCATTGTTCTGTATTGTTCGCCATTGATGGAGATGTCTCCACCTATATTATTTTCGATAAAATCAGTGATCAAACGACATTATCTGGGATTATTAACTTTAGAGTCTGGAAGTTAATAATCCCTCAAGTTCTAATGCAAAATTCCCAAGTTAAAGTTTGCAAAACTTTGATTTTTGTGTTAAGATAGTGAGTCATGTAGTGACTACTAGTAGTATCAAGTTTTGCCACCAAAAGCATGATAGTTGATTACGATAGATCATCACATTTGTGCTACCAACGCCTCTTTTTGATTTAAAAGTTTTATCATCTGATCCTGTTACTTAAACATAAGTGACTGGGAGCCAAAGACTATAATTACCAACACGTTCATATAGGTAAACCCTTTATTAGAAATTAATTGAATTTACAACAATCACTTGTATTTCGAAAAAATATTTTGCATGTACAAAAACCTTCAAATTATTTGCCAAATGTTTATTTCCGTTTTATTTAATTTAAGAGGAAACAATTGAAATTTCCATTTCATTTAATAACAAACAATTTCGCGAATATGTTTTCCTATTTTATTCCACAAAACACAAAAAAAAATAAAATAAAACAGCAAATGAACTTTCACTTAAAGCACGTCTACTTGAGGTAGGATGTCTCATTTTCTTAACCTGGAAAACATCATCATCATCATCAGCAGCAGCGCCACCATCCCGTCATATTTAATCACTAATCATAAGTATGTATGTATATGAGATGATTGTCTGTTTGTTTTTAGAGTTTTTCAAAAGTGTATGTAAATACAAATATGGAAAGGTTGATTATTACATAATAACATTTATTATTTATTATAATTATTATTGTTTTATTTTTTTTTTTTTCTTTTTTTTTTTTTGGTTTTAATGAAATCTACCAACACTATGTTTAGTTTTGTTTCATTTTTTTTCTGCTATAAATATTTTTTTTTATTATTTCTGTGTTGCATGGTGGTGCATTTTTTTTTTTTTTTTTTTGGTGCAGTTTTCATTGTCATTGAAATCTGCTTTTAATTATTGCATCATAATCAGCGAAGCGTCTGAAAAAGGCTTTGTAATATGATGGCATTGTAGTATTTACTACATTCAACTCCAGCAGCTACTAAAACTATTAAGTCAGATAAGATTAAAATGAAAGAAACGTTAAAAAAGAAAACAGTAACAGTATGTTTTAAATACTTCCATGTAAAGAAATGCAAGTCCGTCAGTCTTGCTACCGGTTAAAAACTATTATTATAACTCTTCACAAGATATATAAAAATAAATTGTACTCGTCTTTTATGACTTAAAATAGCCCAATATTTGTATGCAGATAAAACAAGTTATCTTCTTTCGCTCATCTTTCATATTTATTTTATTACAATGTCAAGTTGATGTTGATATGATATGCGATCTCTGCTGTTAGCAAAAGTTTCAATTTTGTATTTTTTTTAAATGCAATAAATAAAATTATCACATTAACTGCATTACTGTAGGAAAACATTTAAATAATAATAAATATTAATACTTATGCAAGTGAAGAACTTGGGGAAAGAAATATATTAACCCATTAGCTACTACAACTACCTATACTGACTACAATAGGGAAATACCTAAGTCCTGAAAAACTTATTTTTGGGTAAAGAAATATCGAATTTTTGAATTTTTAGTGTGAAAACAGATTTTCCGACTAACACACGCAGAGAGAAAATATGGTTATGGTAACCATAATCTAAGAGCAACATACATGTTATGGTTAAAGTTAAAACATATTATGATCATTATTAGTATAAAAAAAGATCATATTATGTTCATTATTAATATAAGAAGATATCATATTATGATTAAATATAGTCCTAATATTTCATCCTAATCATAATGTGATGTTGTTACATCATATAATGACCTAATAAAATCATAACATTGTCCTTATATTGTCTAAAATAATTATATTGTGGTTTTAAGTAATCATATTGCAGTTTCAAGTAACCATATTATGTTTACAAGTAATCAAATGACTTCAAGTAACCATATTATGGTTACATATTAAACACAATATGGTACAGATAAACCATAGAACTGATATAAAAATGGCGATATGACAACAAAATATTGTTACGAAAAACATGCGGAATCATGTTTTTTCTCTGCGTTAAGGTGGCAATAAGAGCGATATCAGATGCTAAGGGTTTAACTAATATCGTACTAGACTATAAGAGAGCTATAAACGAGTACTCTTCCAGTGGTAGGTTCGTTCATAATCTACCATGAACTCGCAAAAGTATTTGAAATAAAGAAAAAACAACTTGAGCAAGTTAACACAACGAATAAAAACCCGATGCAACGATGGATAACCCCAACGAGAGCAGGACGAAAAGTTTTCTCAAAATGTATAAGTTCGATATTTATATGATAGTATGAAGAAAATAGGACAAGTGGATTCAGCCGAATGTATGCAGAACATTGGACCCTATTCTCTGCCATTGCACAGCATTTTATGGGTAACAGGAGGCTATTCGGGGTTAATCGGCAATGAAAGAGCGAAAGTACTTGATGTAAAGAGAGTTTGAGAAAGTTATCCAGATGAATGCAAAATCGTTATATGCAACGAGAAAGTAATCGAACAATGGATAACCCCAATGAGAGCTGGACTAGAAGTCTCCTCAAACAATATAAACAATATTAATATGAAAATAGAAAAAACACATTCTTTCCCATCGCTAGGCTTTCGTCAAATTTGGATCCAAATATCTCGAGAGTGATGATATGGTAGTATTACTGAGCCTTACTAAAGACTCATGAGTCAAGATATCGTACTCCAGTCTCTGATTCGTGGGGAATAGGTCGTTTTTAGAACGCGTAGTGTTTTGTGGACCAAGGCATCTTAAAGAGAAGTTAATCACTTAAATTTTGTTTAATTAATCATATCAATTAAGTTAATCCTCATTCTCAGAACATTTGAAAAATGTTTTTGAAAAGTGCGCCCAAAGTATTAAAATAGTTAAAAACCACATTTCATTATTTTTACTCCAATACATAAAAACTAAAATTTTGCATAATTTAACATATATTTTTTCCATAAAAATTCATAATACAATACAGCTGTGTTTGTATGCGGTTTTAAAGTTTTTACACTAAACTATTAGAAAAAAAAAAAACAAAACACTGTGCATTGTTCTCATCTTTTGATTTAGAAAAAACAATCCGGTTTACCTTTGGTTTGAAACTTTGATATTTAAAATTTTATTAAAAAAAATCCCAACTCATCATTAATGTCTATAGTATAGTCTTTATTCCACAAATATAGTACGTTTGCTGTTGCAAACACAAATAGTTTTTTTTTTTTGCAAAAACTCAGACATTCAATTTTTCAAAATTATTAATTCCCTTGATAATTTATTGATTTACATATTTACAATTAATTAATGTTATAGGCTTCCGAATTTTATTTCTATAGCATTTCTAATTATTTTGTTTGTAGTGAATGATTTGATTTTAAAAATTACTTGCACGTAAATGTCAAGGTAAAGTTTAGTGATTTACTGTTACCAATTTTTTTGATTTTTTTAGGAATATAAAGCAATAAAAAGTGCAATATACAGAAAAATCGACGAAAAAAATAACATGATTTAGTTGGATTTAGTTATAATAACTTTGATATGTTTGCTTCGTTATTTAGACCAGATGGTAGGAAAAGTGGTGGTAAACATAACTGCTTTAGAATGCTACAGTTTAACCAAATGTATTATTTCGGATGAAATAAGTTGTCAGCGTACTCTTCAGGACGATTTCAGGTCAACATACGGTTTAGGAATCTGCAAATGTTTGAACGACATGTCATCTTCGGACATATCATACGCATACATACATACACTCTATCTTTCGTTTTTATTTGTATATCTTTCGATTAACTATCTTTTAAATCAAGTTATCTATCTATCTCTATCTATCTATCTATCTCTATCTATCTATCTATCTATCTATCTATCTATCTATCTATCTATCTATCTATCTATCTATCTATCTATCTATCTATCTATCTATCTATCTATCTATCTATCTATCTATCTATCTGTCTAATTAACCTTTTGTGGTAGCTGACCACCTTCTTTGCCAACTTTCTAGAGTTTTCGATCGAGCTTCTATCTTTGTGATGCTGTCCTTATGTATGGAACCAATCTCTACCGCCAGAAGGTCAACCGGAATCAATCAATTACCGCTTCGTCTGATACGGTTCTGTAAGCACTACATACTCTTAACGCCGTCAGTCTGTATACTGAATTGAGTTTATTAGTGTACGTCCTAAACTTCATACCGCTAGCCCATATAGGTAAAGCATATAGTATAATGCTTTTAACTACTCCTGCTAAGGAGTCCTTTGAAGAGATTTCACAGTCTAATACCCGTATAGTTATATATTCTCTTACTGGGCGGCTGGATATAACTACAATTTCAGTTTTGTGCTCTGCTAGTGTTAAGCCATTTGAAATCTATCTATCTATCTATCTATCTATTTATCTATCTATCTATCTATCTATCTATCTATCTATCTATCTATCTATCTATCTATCTATCTATCTATCTACTCTATCTATCTATCTATCTATCTATCTATCTATCTATCTATCTATCTATCTATCTATCTATCCTATCTATCTATCTATCTATCTATCTATCTATCTATCTATCTATCTATCTATCTATCTATCTATCTATCTATCTATCTATCTTCTATCTATCTATCTATCTAGCTATCTATATCTATCTATCTATCTATATATCTATCTATCTATCTATCTATCTATCTATCTATCTATCTATCTATCTATCTATCTATCTATCTATCTATCTATCTATCTATCTATCTATCTATCTATCTATCTATCTATCTATCTATCTATCTATCTATCTATCTATCTATCTATCTATCTATCTATCTATCTATCTATCTATCTATCTATCTATCTATCTATCTTCTATCTATCTATCTATCTATCTATCTATCTATCTATCTATCTTCTATCTATATATCTATCTATCTATCTATCTATCTATCTATCTATCTATCTCTATCTATCTATCTATCTATCTATCTATCTATCTATCTATCTATCTATCTATCTATCTATCTATCTATCTATCTATCTATCATATCTATCTATCTATCTATCTATCTCTATCTATCTATCTATCTATCTATCTATCTATCTCTCTATCTATCTATCTATCTATCTATCTATCTATCTATCTATCTATCTAATTATCTATCATCTACTATCTATCTATCTATCTCTATCTATCTATCTATCTATCTATCTATCTATCTATCTATCTATCTATCTATCTATCTATCTATCTATCTATCTATCTATCTATCTATCTATCTATCTATCTCTATCTATCTATCTATCTATCTATCTATCTATCTATCTATCTATCTATCTATCTATCTATCTATCTATCTACTATCTATCTATCTATCTATCTATCTATCTATCTATCTATCTATCTATCTATCTATCTATCTATCTATCTATCTATCTATCTATCTAATCCTTTTACACTACATGACTGTTTGTAGGGCATCCTCTTTTCGTTCCACATCGTCAACCTCATTTTCACCTACTAAATATGTTCAAAGACTGTCTAGAATTTGAAGTCATTCATAACTTTCGATTTTTTGGTTTCAGTTCAACAAGTTGTTAAATTTATTTTATTCGTATTATAAGATTGTCATAAACTACATCTTTTCAAAAAAAAAAAAAAACAATTCACAAAACAATTGTGCTTTAAAATGTTAGTAATAGCTCTAAGGTTATATATTTTTCATTTTTTTTTTTGAAAACTTCTTTTCATTCTCAAACTGATAGTCTGTTATAGTCTTCTTAGTGACTTCTTTTTGTTGGAGGGTTCTTTAAATAAAGACATTTATTTTATTTATTTCTAGTTTTAAATTTTTTTGTCTTATAAAAAGACAACATCGTCAACATTTAACACAGAATTTGACAATTAGACAAGTATAATGCAATTTATTAGACAAAAAAGCAGATACCACATCGTAACTAAATGACAATGTTTTTGTGATGTAAGACAAAAGTATAATGATAAAATATTTTAGTAGTATCATTAGCCATATGTTTTAATTATAATTAATTTATGGAAGAATTTAAAAATTAAAACAAAATAGCTTGTAAAAAATGTTTTTAGATAATTCACAGCTCCACTACTACATATTTGGATTATGAGAGGTGTGATTTGAGTGGTGTGAAATATGCAATATGTATTTTTAATACGTAATCACGCAAATCATATAATAATCATGTAAACTAAACTCATATCATTATAGTGTTATCAAATATGTACTTACATTATGATGCTTATTTACATAACATTATTCTCAAAGTGAATTATTTAAGAGGAATTTTAAGAGTATTTTTTGAAAATTCATATGTATATGAGTTCCCAATGTCAATCAAAACTTTATCTAAAAACTTAGAATCGGACTTGTTCAGATTTCTATTCAAACACTTTCCAATCGATGTATACTTTTCCATCGTATAAATTGTTTGAGAATTCCTACGATATAGTCCAATTTGATTCATTCTGCACCTTTTGATATCCTGTTTCAATATACATTTTGTACAATCTAGGTTTCTAGCTCCATGAAACATTACCAGAACTTAGTTGAAGTTGAAAATCAACACATCTCTAGGAGCATTTTTGGTTTATAACTCACCACAGCCATTACCAAATCGTGAAATCTCTTCACTTTAGGTAGTTAGTTTAAGAGTTGCTAGATAAGAATCTCTGGCTAGCTGCGAATTAAAAACTTCTCTAGTTTTAGGGCAGGAACCTTTTTTGCTTTGTATCTATGACTAAGTCAATGTCCAGAACCTCCCAAGCTAAGAGTATTATGTCAAGTGCTGCAGCTGCAGCACTATTTAATCGCCAATGTCGCATCAATTTCAAAACACCTTAACACTGTAACACCAATGAATCTTACCGGAGTCGAATGTGATGCCATTGTTTTTCTATTAGCGATCAAGTGTTCCTCCTTATCACGATCAGTTAGTTACTACATTGTTAATTTCCTTCTGTCGCCATAGCTATTAAGGGATGGTTCTTCACTTCCTTATTGAAGGATTGTCTGGTGGATAGTGTATCCGAGGGTTATCTCATTTCGAATGCTGCTGATTATTCGCTGCTATTTGATTCGGCAATGTCGCATTTTGTTTAGAGGTCGGTGATTAGAAAATTGAGAGCTTTAACCTCACCTGCATCATCAATCCAAAAATACTCTCGTCCAATCTCACCAGAATCATATGATATGACATACTATTTCCATCAAGTGTTCCCCCATATTGCAATCAGTTAGTTACTACTGTGTTAAAGATACAATTTCCTTCGGTTAAAACAGCCATTAAGAGATGGCTCTTCACCACCTCATTGAAGAGTTTCCTGGTGGATGTTGTCGTCTTAGTTGTGCATTTTTTTATCAGCATACTATCTCCTCTCCTGGTTAGCTTTAGCTTTGAGTCTTACAACAAGGATTTTTGGATCAATTCTATGTCCACAACCTCTCAATCTTAGAGTATTTCTAAGTGTCGCATTTTGTTGAGAGTTCGGTGAGCAGAGAGTTGATTGCTTTAACCACATCTGCTTTATAAAACTCCTTCAACCTGTATCCTCAATGAATCTTACCAGAATAAAATGAGATGCCAAATTATTTCTAAAACTTCGTTTTCATCTCTGGCCAGAAGAGGGACTTCTGGTGAAAGCGATAATGTCATTTTTTCACAATTTATCTCTCCTTGACAGAGATGATGTAGATGTACTGGGTATGGAGTCCATAAACGAAATGTTTGTGGAATTCCTTTATCAATAATCCTCATCGTGCTCACAGGGGCATAATTGACATCTTTCCGACTCTTCTTCGTTCTATTCTATTCTTCAAATTATTATATTAAGATTTTAGAGGCACCCAATCTCACCTAAAGGGACCGTACGTGGCAGAGTTCATGGACTAGACTAGCAATTACAATCACTCCGTGTCTTAGCACCTTGGAGGAGCTGTTAGCAACTAATCTTATTTTACTACTAATTAGTCATTCTGCTACCAACCAGGTTGAACTTACAAATAGAAGTGATAAAAATAGAGAATAGTAGAGGAGAAGATAACCTTTGGTCACAAAAGTTTATGAGTTGATTACCTCGAGAGTAGACTCGGTAAAAAAATATCTAAAGCCCCCACATCGTGGTGGCAAGTTTATTATACAATACTAATTATAAAAATAATGATTTAATTTAACTAAGAAATACAAATTCATACTTTCAATTGCAACAAATTGTAGTTGTAGGATAACCCAAAAATAGCTTGTGCTACGAACCATCAAGTTAGCTGCCATCTAGTTATGTGATAATTTGTTTCTTCTCCACAAAAAACACAGACTATTTTCCAAACGCACTCCTCTTAATAAACCAAAGTTTTTAATTAATTAAAATTTTTGCAATTTTTCATTCAGTTTTTATCATTTTCACATTCGTCGTCTGCTATCTATCATATGGGCGTGTGACTTTCGTTATGAGAAAAACTAAAATTATTATAAATCTAACAGATTACAGTTGTAGATAGATGATGGTGGTGATGGCATGTGATTAAAATGTATATGGTTATAATCAAACATGTAGACCCAAAAAAATAATAAACAATAGAAGAAAAAAATCATATACTAAATTAGGTAAAACATACACATTGTTTAACAATTAAGTTATTTTTTTTTTTAATTTATGTTGACGTCAGTTTACAACTATTATTTAATGTCTTTTAAGTAAAACACCAAAAGAAAAATTATACAACTTTGTCATCTTTTTCAAACGCCCAACTGTGCAATTAGATGATTGTTTTAATTAAGACTTGAGTGCGTATGACAACTTGTTGTCCATAATTTTAATGTCTAAATAAATTTTCTCAAGTAATTTGTTTAGCCTTCACTGTAAGTAGTAAGTCGTACCAAATTCTTAACCAAATTATACAGACAATTTTAAAATTTTTATAATAATGTGTAGAATATATCTAATAGTAGTTTACTCTGTGTTCAAAGAAAGCTCACAATTTCCTTTATTAGTTTAGAAAACTCAGCAATTTCCCGTAAACTTTGATATCTGGAAATTGAGATCTCTAAAACATATACTATAACCCTCACGATCATGCAATGATGATGTTCTCATAATTAATCTTCTGCCAAAACTAACTACAAGACTCTACTTTCGCAATGATAATTCATATCTAATATCTTTACGGAATCATTTAGACTTACCGATAATTGTAGTATTCCTCAAGTTGTAATATCAGCGATTAAATAGGCACTAAATTGCTGTCGAATTGCTGTCAGAGGCTTTTGTATTTACACTGCAATCAATTTCTTAGAAGAGTAAAAAAAATTGGTTATTACATTGCTATGCAATAACAGTTCAAAGTTCCTTTTCCAGTGAACTATTCACGGGTCATTCATTGTTCATTTTGTTTCCACAGGCAGGACAATAACTTTTCAACGCAGATGCCTCATGTTTGGGACAGGGAGCGATATTTTAATCTGTTTTGGTAAAGTCAAAATCCTTAATGTCTAGAAGAATGTACACCTTATGTTGTTATTGTTCTCTTCTTTTCATCCTTCCATACTTTATTATCATCTTCTTATTTGCTCTCTAGGGACTATTGAGCCTCTTTTCTATTCTCTTCCTAAAAACACAGAGAGGCAGACCTTGAATTTTTCGTATAAAATTGCACTTTTGCATTTTTATACAAAATTACATTTTTTTATAGAAAATTGCATTTTTCATAAAAAATTGCAGTTTTCATAGATAATTGCATTTTTTCATAGAAAATTGCACTTTTTATAGAAAATTGCACTTTTTATAGAAAATTGCACTTTTATAGAAAATTGCATTTTTAATAGAAAATTACACTTTTCATAGAAAATTGCATTTTTCATCGAAAATTGTATCTTTCATAGAAAATTTGCATTTTTCATAAAAAATTGCACTTTTATAAAAAAATGCACTTTTCATAGAAAATCTCACTTTTATAGAAATTTTGTACCTTTCATAGAAATTTTGCATTTGTCACAGAAAATTGCACTTTTCAAAAAAATTGCACTTTCAAAGAAAATTGCACTTTTTATAAGAAATTGTATTATAAAGTTGCACCCTTCATAGAAAATTGTACTTTTCATAGAAAATTGCACTTTTCACAGAAAATTGCACTTTTCACAGAAAATTGCACTTTTCACAGAAAATTGCACTTTTCATAGAAAGAAAGTTGCACTTTCAATAGAAAAATTGCAGTTTTCGTAGAAAGTTGAACTTTTTAGAAAAATTGCATAGAAAATTGCACTTTTCAAAGAAAATTGCACTTTTCAAAGAAAATTGCACTTTTCGAAGAAAATTGCATTTTTCATAGAAAATTGCACTTTTTATAGAAAATTGCATTTTTCATAGAAAATTGCACTTTTTATAGAAAATTGCTCTTTTCGTAGAAAATTGCACTTTTTATAGAAAATTGCACTTTTCATAGAAAATTGCACTTTTTATAGAAAATTGCACTTTTCATAGAAAATTGCACTTTTCATAGAAAATTGCACCCTTCATAGAAAATTGCACCCTTCATAGAAAATTGCACCCTTCATAGAAAATTGCACCCTTCATAGAAAATTGCACCCTTCATAGAAAATTGCACTTTTCATAGAAAATTGCACTTTTCAAAGAAAATCGCAGTTTTTATAGAAAATCGCAGTTTTCGTAGAAAATTGCATTTTTCATAGAAAATCGCAGTTTTCGTAGAAAGTTGCATATTTCATAGAAAATTGCACTTTTCAAAGAAAATTGCACTTTTCATGGAAAATTCCACTTTATAAAGAAAATTGCTCTTGTCATAGAAAATTGCTCTTCTCATAGAAAATTGCACTTTTCATAGAAAATTGCACTTTTTCATAGAAAATTGCACTTTTCATAGAAAATTGCACTTTTCATAAAAAATTGCACTTTTCATAGAAAATTGCACTTTTCATAGAAAATTGCACTTTTCAAAGAAAATTGCACTTTTCATGGAAAATTGCACTTTTCATGGAAAATTGCACTTTATAAAGAAAATTGCTCTTGTCATAGAAAATTGCTCTTCTCATAGAAAATTGCACTTTTCACAGAAAATTGCACTTTTCATAGAAAATTGCACTTTTCATAGAAAATTGCACTTTCAAAGAAAATTGTACTTATCATAGAAAATTGCACTTTTCATAGGAAATTGCACTCTTCATAAAAAATTGCACTTTTCATAGAAAATTGCAATTTTTTGATAAGAAAATTTTACATAGTTTTTATGATCCCTTAATCCCGCTCTTTTCTTCATTCTCTTTTCCACTCTGTTCCTATACATTTTCAACTTATTTATCCGATTTAGTTTATTGCGTTTTATGGCACCTTAACGTTTTTTAACTTGCAACAACAACTTAATAAGCATTAATTCAATTGACATATTCCTTCGTTACAACCCTCGTATTACTTTTATGTTCATAAACAACCACTTCTTGAACATTTTGTTATAACTTTGTTTTAAATTATACACAATTAAATTTGTATTTAACAATGCCCACCAATGTTTAAAGGAAACTTTTCAAAAATGTAGACTACAATACACTTTAATTTAAAAACTAGCCGCTTATAATATAAACGAAATATCATAAAAATACCAATTTAAATAAAACACAAAATTAGCTATAAATAAAAGGCCAACATATGCAGAGCTAAATGTGTAGCAATAACGTCTACTAACTTTATGAACCTTAAACAAAAGTGAATGTTTTTAATATGGAATGAAAAGGAAAAAACGCCAAAGATTTGAACCATAAATCCTAAAGAAAGGAAAAAAGAATGGCTTATTAATGCAATTATTACAAACCAAATATGAACTTTTTTTCATACATTAAATATTAAATACAAAACAACAAATTGAAATTTCGTAAAGAATATAAGCGGAAGCTTTTAGTAACCATAAAAAACGGAAAGAAGTGTAACACAAAGAAAATAAACATTTGTTAACATTTTGTTATGCCTGAGAAATTTAAAGATTTACTTGGAATAAATGTTTAATTAAATTGCACGTTTAAATGCTGAAACTCGACAACAACAAACACTTTTATTATAGAAGAAAAAAAATCAAAGAGAAAGGGAAATAAGCCGCAATAAATTTAATACACTGGTTGGGTAAATAATTTAGTTTATAGTTTATTATTTATTATGTTTTAAAAAAACTGAATTTTTATCATTCATTCACAAGTTGTTAGGTCTATTTGTTTGCTTGTTGCTTATATCTTTAAAAAAAAGTGAGAAAATTATAATAAAAATACAAATAAAAAAAGATGTTAGGTAATTTTCAAATACCTATGAAAAATTAAAGAAATGAGGTGAAGTAAATACAAGTTGAGACAGAAATTTTTTTTTATACGTGTTAGAAAAAATATTTAACTCAATTGCTTTTCTTTCAGAGTTTGGAATAAAAAATTACTGGCCCTATAATGTTGGCGAAATATTAAGGAAAACGTTTTAAAAGAATATATAACAAATTAGTTGCAAACCAGTTAATGTCTTAATTTTAGTAATTTATTCTTTAACTTCAGCTTCTTTAGCTGCTGGCGTTGATGTGGCTGCCTTTGTGGTACGTTTTGGTTTGGGTTTCGAGGGTGTGGCTGCGGCAGGAGCAACAGGCTTATCTTTTTTAACTTCTACTTCGTCTTTGTTCTTGTCCTCTTCAGTTTCTACTTCTTCTGGTTTTTCCTCTTTAACTTCATCTTTTTTGCCATTCACTTCTTTAGTTTTATGTTTTTCACTATGAAAAAAAAAACATAGATTATTGTCAAAATGTCATTAGAACTCTGTAAGAACTTCCTATTACCTTTCAATGTCTATATTTAATACAGAATCATTTTCTTCTTCATCCTCATCACGTTCATGCGGTTCTACTTCTCTGAGTAAATCTCCCAAATCCTTGTCAACATCCTCCCATAATTTATCTTCTTGACCTTCCTTTTCGTCATTATCATGTTCATCATGATCCTGTTCTTCTTCCTCTACCTCTGCGCCATTGGCTTTAGTTTCCTCATGTTCTTCTTCCTCTTGTTGTTCATGTGCCTCTACCTCTTCCTCATCTTCATTGTCTTTTTCACTCTTTTCCTTTTTATCACCTTCATCTTTTTTATCTGATTCTGACTTCTTGCGTTCCCGAGCCTCCTTGCGTTTTTTAGCTTGTTTCTCTTCTTCCTTGTGACGCAAGTAGGCCTTCAAGTGGGATCGTTGTAGACAATGTTTCTTAGTATAAGCTTCCAATGTACCCTTGTCAGCAGAATAATGTTCACAGATTTCACAATAGAAAGCAGTGATTTCCTTAACAAATTCAGCTCCCACTGGTGTTCTCTCTTTTTCTTCGCTCTCTTCACTGTTCTCCTCATTTGTTTGGGTTTCATTGAGTAAAGCTTCCATGTCAGCATCCATTTCTTCATCAATTTCTCCCACTGAGTCGACAGTCATGAATTTATTCAAATCAATTTCACGCATTTCTTCGTCGCCGCTATTTTCCGTATCCGAGTCTTGTTTGCGGGCCTTGTTCTGTGGAAAAATAATAAAAGGACTTTTTAATAAATGTTCATAGAAAATTGCATTTTTCATAGAAAATTGTATTTGCATTTTTCATAGAAAATTGCATTTTTCATAGAAAATTGCATTTTTCATAGAAAATTGCATTTTTCATAGAAAATTGTATTTGCATTTTTCATAGAAAATTGCATTTTTCATAGAAAATTGCATTTTTCATAGAAAATTGCATTTTTCATAGAAAATTGCATTTTCATAGAAAATTGCATTTTTCATAGAAAATTGCATTTTTCATAGAAAATTGCATTTTTCATAGAAAATTGCATTTTTCATAGAAAATTGCATTTTTCATAGAAAATTGCATTTTCATAGAAAATTGCATTTTTCATAGAAAATTGCATTTTCATAGAAAATTGCATTTTCATAGAAAATTGCATTTTTCATAGAAAATTGCATTTTTCATAGAAAATTGCATTTTTCATAGAAAATTGCATTTTTCATAGAAAATTGCATTTTTCATAGAAAGTTGCCTTTTCCATAGAAAGTTACCTTTTCCATAGAAAGTTACCTTTTCCTAGAAAGTTGCATTTTCCTAGAAAGTTGCATTTTTCACAGAAAGTTGCATTTTTCACAGAAAGTTGCATTTTTCACAGAAAGTTGCATTTTTCACAGAAAGTTGAATTTTTTACAGAAAGTTGCATTTTTCACAGAAAGTTGCATTTTTCACAGAAAGTTGCATTTTTCACAGAAAGTTGCATTTTTCACAGAAAATTTAACTTTTTATGAAAACTTGCACTTTTCGCCGAAAAATTCGACTTTTCCAAAAATCTTTTTTTTTTTACAAATCAAGCGTAAAACTCTTCCAATTCTACTTACCCTTATATGTTCCAAAGAACAACGATGAGTCTCATACAATATAGGACTCTTGAAAGCCAAATGACAAGTGGAGCAATATGGCATAAGGAATTTTTTCATAATTTTATGATGTTCCGACAGTTGATGCTTAGCTTTCGGTTGCCTATAGTGTAAACGACAAAGATGACAGAATTTCGATTCATAGCTTTCCTTAGATTTCTCTTCGAGTTCTTTTTGAGCGGCCCGTTGGCGAGCACGTAATCTTAAAAGGTGGGCTCTTTGGCGCATAGCAATTTGTCTTAAGGCCATTTTGTGTGTACGAGAATTCAAGTGATAAGAATATTCCTATAAGTAAAACAAAAACTCTAGAAAAACTTTCCAATTAATGTAATAACTTAAGAAATGTCTTACCTTAAATGTAACACACTTCATGTGACAGTGTATACAGGTTAATTTAATGAAACGTGAATTACCGCCACGTCTTGAGGGACTGCTGCGTTCATCACGTCTGGAATTACGGGATTTGCGATCCTTAGCGTCATCTTCATCATCGCTACGTGATGATTTCTTACTCTTTCTCTCTTTGTCCTCTTTATCCTTATCATCCTTTTTCTTTGACGCCGAGCTAGATGAGGATTTCTTGGCACTCGTTGATGATTTATCCTTTTTCGTTGAGCTGCTATCTCCTGATTCCTTTTTCTTACCTTCTTTCTTTTCAGTCTTTTCACCATCCGCTTCGGTGGTTGTCTTATCTGCGTCTACATCATTATCATCGGCATCGTCGGCTTTATCGGCTCCCTCTTCACCCTCTGTATGTTCTTTATCCTTATCGGCTTGTGACTTGCTGTCATCAATTTCTTCGTCGTCACCACCCTCTTCTTCATGTTCGTCGTTGTCACCGCCTTCTCGGGCGGCCGAAGTCTCGTCCTCTTCCTCATCTTCTGCATTGGATTTTTCCGAAGATTTTGCACGTTTGGATTTACTGCGTTTTTTTCGTTTCACCACCTTCCTCATTCTCATCTTTGTCCTCATTCTCCGCCTCGTCCTCATCGTCATCTTCATTGTCGCTATGCTTGCGTTTCGATTTCTTCTTCTCACCTTCATCATCCTCATCCTCGCTGGATGAGGCATTCCTCTTATTACTCCTTGAAGATCTACGTGGACTCTTGGAGGAATTTCTATCAAGACGACGTCGTCTAAGAGAGCTATGGAGGATTATTGGATTTGTTTGTGTGTATTTTAATAGACGTGTAATGTATGTTTAGTTAACAAGGGGGGCAATAAAATTTTAACATGAATTTTTCTTGTTTATTTGTTAAAGCAAAAGTAAAATAATTTGTAGTTAAATTCAAAAATTATGCTCTTATAGATGGCTGGAATTGTCGGGCAAATCAATATACAGCCATTTCATTTGCAAAGAATTTTGAGATTTCAAGGTGTTTTGTGTGTGTTTTTTTTTCGTTATGTTTAACTTAAGGGAAGGGGTTTTGGTAAACTATACAGACTGTGGGAATTTGCTATGATTGATTTAAGTTCAATGTCAAAAAACAACAGTCTTAGTAGTTTCCACATGCTTTGGGGAGACTTTATTGCGTCTGTTTTAAAACCCAAATCCCTGTTCCCTGTTGCAGTTTCAGCCTTAAAACCTTCAATTTTCAACTCATTTCTGAATGTCTGCAAAATTTTGCAATTGTGTGAATAAATGTGGGAGTATTTACCTCGTTAAACGTGCAATTTTCAAGACACGTGCACGATCTTTCTGTTGGGCATACATTAGTTTACGTCTCATTATACGCAAATCATTCGATTCACGGCGCACAATACGACCTGAACCTCCACGTCCTGTACGAGCACCACCTCTGGTGCTGGAACCACGTATGCGTGAGACAAAACCACTGCGTACTGGTGCTCTTTTCGATGGTGGTGGTCCCATGGGAGAACGATGTCTGGGCTTGGAGTTATCACGATCACTATGTCTCGATGAGTTGCCACCACGTGATGTGGATGATACCGTTGGTGGTGGAGGTGGTGGTGGGGTACGATTACCTCTACCCGTTGATGATGTACGTCTATAATCCTAGATTTATACCAGATGATGAGAATAGATTTGTAGACGAGTTTATTTTTATTTAAATTGTTTGTGTATCTTTTTGAACAAAACAACAACAACAAGAACATAATTTGTCTTTAAGAACTTTTGATAGTCGAATTTCTAGAGTTGCTTGACTATTGTATTATCATGTATGTTACAACAACACAACTATAATACAGTTTTACATTTTTGTTTCTATTCATTTGATTATGATTCTATTAAATGATTGATTAATGTTATTCTGGTCATTATTAGATACGCGTTTTATTGCTCTTAGTCTCAGTCTAGAACTATGATTATTTGATTTATTGGTTTTGCTTAGAATGTGGGAAGTGGTAGTAGTAGTAGTAGCAGTCGATTTGATAATAACAACATAAGAGGGTGCTTTGGGAGCTTCAGGAAGCCTTCATACATACATAGTTATAGTTTTTATTTATATTTTTATAGATATTTTCTATTTTAGGAGGAAATTTATCAAACCAAATTTTACCATTGTTTTTTTTATAAGAATTTTAGTGTTCACAACAACATAATGATTCGGTTTCTGTTTTTGTTTCTACATTAAAAGTATTGTTTTCGTTACATGATACATGATGGTCATTCGAATGCACTCTAGCCTTGACTTGCGTTTCATTATTAAATACATTATTTAACATACATTTATAGCAACAATGATTACAGTAGTGCTAGTAGTAGTAGTAGTATTGATATTGGTAGTGATATTATAGAAATAGAATCTTCATTCGCATTATGGATCTGATCTGTTTTATTTGGTAAGACACGCTTTTCGGCATTTGGAAATACATATAAAATGAAAAATGCTTTTATGTTTATTCGCTGTAAGTTTTTCTCTGCAAACCTTCTTTTAAATTACAGTAATTATTTAGATTATATTCTAGGCAGTTTGGCTCAATTTTGCTAAAGGTTGTCTTGTTTTAATAACCAACAATACAGAGATATTTATACAGTAGTAGTGGTAGTAGTAGATAATTAGGTAGAGTAGAGGTAGTTATTAGGTAGTAGATAGTAGACATGATTTCTGATTTTGGAGGATACTTTTTGAAGCCTTTTTTCATTGGGCAAATATGCTATTAATAGCTTTAATTTTAATGTCAACCCAATAAGCTCTCTTGTGCTTTTTTGTCTATCAATCATTGTAGCGGAGAGCATTGCTATTGGTGTGTAAAGATTTTATGTATTTTTTTTTGATACATTCATTTTATACATAATATCCAGGCATGTTTGATCAATAAAGAAATATTACAGCTTTTTTAATCACTGTTTCGATATTTTGTGCTCTTTCTAAATAAAACTCTATGTTTTTTTGCGATTATAATAATAAATATACATAAAATAATAAAATTATTATCATAATTAAGTTTGTTTGGTTAATAAATTTTGTATCTTATCATTTCAAATGTTACTTTTTATATATTTCATATATAATTATATAGTTTTGCAAGTTTAAGCATGGTATGAAAGGATTAATAAAGTGTTAGTAATTGAAATTTAAAATACTCACGTCTTGACGAGATCTTTTCATATCGGTGGAACGATCACGAGAGGAGTCCTAAGAAAGAAAATAAGAAATTTAATATTCATTATTTCAAACTCAAGAAAATTTTCTAATTTACCCTATTGTAACTGCGTTTATGACTTGAATCATGCCGACTGCTGCTAGAGCTATTAAAACGATCACGATTACGTGAATCATAGTGACTACTGCTGCTGCCACCGTGACCTCCAGAAT
The DNA here is from genome assembly GCF_015586225.1 of Lucilia sericata. Taxonomy (NCBI): domain Eukaryota; kingdom Metazoa; phylum Arthropoda; class Insecta; order Diptera; family Calliphoridae; genus Lucilia; species Lucilia sericata. The sequence goes on along the minus strand of NW_023996419.1, from coordinate 5,791 downwards.
TATAACGTCCTCCACCACTACTGCCTCCATAACGATCTGATGAACGTCCGTTATTATGCATGCGTCCTCCGCTATTGTAGTTTGAAGAACGATAAGATGATCCACGATGGGAAGAGCTGCCACCACCGCGGTTATTATAACCTCTATTGTAACCTCGTACCATTTTCTACAATTTTTTAAGGCAAAAAAAAATTATTAATAACCTTAAGAAGATTTTGTATTGAACTAGAATCGAACTAGAACTGAACTAAAACTAAACAAGTACTGAACTTAAACTATATCTTCCAACTTTTTGCAGCAAAAAGAGCCGAACAGTGCTTCACCGGTAATTTTTAATTGTTTTAAATTTATAAAATTTAACAAGACTCATATTTTTATCTTACAGAATAACTCCCAAACTTATGCGTGACATTCTACGTTTCATTAAAGAACAAAGAGGATTATCAATGAGTCATTAAGGCAATAAGCAATTAGAGAAAAATGCAAGGGAAACTGATTTTTAACCAGTATACAGGAAATATTCAACCTATTTTTTGTTAATTTCAGCTCGTTAATTCTATTATGTGATAACCAACACAACCACACAACTTTACACATTGAAGCGGCTTGCACATGCACCAGCCCACCGTTAAGCCGGGGAATCCTCTATAGGTAATTAAAATATTTTCGAAAGAAAAACATAAAAAATAACACTTAAACTGCAGAAATTAGCTATAGTTTTTAAAAATTATATTTTGCAATATTTTAAAGAAATGCGAATGTAATAATTTTCTGTATTCCCTCTTTTTTTTCATAATTTTATGGCATCTGCCTTAAAATCGATATGGATTTTGTAGCCTCTTTAATTGAAACACATATTTTTCTGGGAAAAACTTACCTGTTTTAAAAAACTTGTTTTATAATTATTAATTATGAACAATATTTATAATTTCCACACGCTTTTGTTAATTTTATGCACAAATTAAACAATATTTTTAGCTTTTTTTTCTTATTTTCAATTGATGATAATTTTCCGTATGCTTTGCAGGAAAAAAATGGCGACTTTGTCAAATCAGAGATCTGCGCCGACAAAAATTAACAGCGGCGGTAGCTGGCTCGAAAAATTTCGGCGTCGCTTAAAATCATCCCAAAGCCGGTTTTCAAAAAATTTCTGATATTTGAATATAAATAATCAGTTAATTTTATTTTTAAAAACGAATCGATTTGAAATTGACAAAATGTTTGTATTTTTTAATATACAATTTCTATAGTTTTCCACCCTTTTATATCGGTCGTTAACAGCAAATTTCACGATGGAATAAAAACAGAGTTGTTAAAAGCATAAATGTTGCCACATTGTAGAAAAAAATTAACCGCTGTTGACAGAAACTATGACATTATATTAATTTAGAAATCAAAGCAAGATTATTTGGAATAGTAGAATTTAGATAGGATTTTTATAAACTAAAATACAGCGAAATTTTTTTTGAGATATTTGTAGTCAGAATAAAAAGTCTTTTAGATTATTAAATTATCGAAATTCATGAGATTTCTTAATTTCAAGTAGATTTTGATTAACATTTTTCGATTTTTTAAGTTCCTATAGACTATAAGATTCTACGTACGACTCTAATTCTCTCTGTTAAAAATCAGAATAAAAATCGTATTATTTATAATTTTTGCGTTTACACTATACCATTTCTTCTCTTTTCAACCAAATTTTGACAGATGATAATACTTGTTTGATAATGTAAATTTACTGACTAACAATCATATATTTAAGCATTTCTATTAATTTTCTTCACTGTTGCATATAAATATACAGTTTGAAAAGCACTGCTCATTTACATTAACATTTTAAACAAAATCAAACCGCTGTAATGTGTATTTTGTGTTGTTGTCATTCTCAAATTTCATTTCTGACATTTCTTCTCTGTTTCTCCTTTTCCTTTGTAACATTGCAAAATCAACACCAAAAGGGAATTACAAAAAATCGTAGACGGATTAGAAGCAGAAAAGAAAACACAGTGAAAAAAAAACCAATTAATAGATTTAATTCTTAATAAAACAAGTGTGTAATTTATTTATTAATTTTATAAATAAACAAATATTTAAACATATTACTTAACAATAAAATAAAATTACAACAAATAAACAAAATTTCGAAGTGAAACGAAATTTACACAAGAGCAGAACAAGAGACTACAAAAAAGAAAAAAAGGCCGTCAAAAATCCAAGTAGAAAAATCGTGAAAAAAGGTGGTGGTAGTAGAGCAAAAGTGATAAAAAACGAAAAAAAAAAAATAAAAGTGTTTAATTAAGAAATTTATAATAATTAAACAAATATCATATAAATTTTATAGTGAATTAAGAGAAAATATCATTTAAAAGTGAATTTGAGCCAAGACTTTGAATTTAATTATTTTGTTTTTATAAATGGCACAAAGTGCGTCGTAGTTGCTACTTGCTGGAAAAAGAAAAAAGGAGCTACAAAAAAAATTAAATTTTTCATATTTATAGTCTTAAAAAACCCAAGAAAATAGTGGTAGAGTGTAGGTGCTGTGTTGGGCTGCTGCTGCTGTTATTTCTTTTAGCTTTTTTATTGCTGTCGTAGGTTGGGTAAACTGCTCCACAACCTCCTCAGCTAGAAGCGAAAGGACATACATAAGTCATTATAACCAATTACTTTTCAAGTACACACGCACTAATAGAGGAAATTTTATATACTTGAACTATTTGGTAATTGTTGCTTATTTGCGCTAAAGTATTTGACAGCAGCTCCTACTCTACTGCTATTCCAACTGCTACATGTTTTCCAACATGGCCAACACTTTGGAGGAACAACAAAGTTTACGCGAATGCGAAAATTATATACAATCTCATGGTATACAACGTGTTCTCAAGGATTGCATTGTACAGCTGTGCGTCAGTCGCCCCGAAAATCCCATACAGTTTTTGCGACAGTATTTTCAAAAATTAGAAAAGGTAAGTGGAGGAGTTTTATTGTGAAATTCTAATATTTTTATAGAATATTACTTTGTTTTATGAAATTTCCAATTAGAATTTATAGATTTCAAAATTTGCTATACGAGGGTAACGCGTTAAATTCGGAAAAATTCAGTATTAATTTCGCAAAATAATTCACATTATTTAATGCAATGTTTAATGCAAAAATTAAAAAAGAAAAATAAATTTCTAAAAACGATTTTTAATAAAATGTTTTTTTAGAAAAACATTTGCACTGAAAAATTTTCTAAAATTATCGAGAATTTTTTGCAAAAAGCTTTTCAACGATAATTTTCAAAAAATAGAACTTTTTTTATAAAACTATTGATTTAAAAGTTTATTTATAAAAGCTTCAACAGCTTTTTTTAACTTTTAACAAAACAGTTTTTTATAAAAGCTGTTAATGAAAAATATCTACAAAAGTCCTTTTTAATAAAGCTTTGAAAACTTTTAACAAAAAAAATTAATAAGATTTGCTAAATATTTCTTTAAAATACTAAAAGTCTTTTTATAAAAATTATTCAAAAGCTACAACAAACATACAAAAAAAGCACTGAACACTGACCATCCACTGAACACTGTTCAGTGCAAAAAAGCTTATTTTTTATAAAATAAAATCATTTTTATAATGAAAAAACTTTGAGCCTATTATGAAAACGCTGGGCAAGACAAAAGACAGAAAGAGCTTGGAGAGCTTTTTTACAGAAAAACTTTAGAAAGCTTTTTTATGGAAACTTTTTGGAAAGCGTTTTAAAGAAAAAATAGAAAGCTTTTTAATATAAAAGCCTTAAAAGCTTTATAAACAGAAAAGTTCTTAAAAGGTTTTTTACAAGAAAATTCTTGGAAAGCGTTTTAAAGAAATGCTTAGAAAGCTTTTTATAGGAAGTGTTAACCAGTTTTTACAGAAAAGTCTAAAAAAAGCTCTTTACAGAAAATTCTTAAAACTCTTTTTACAGAAAGAAAAAAACTTTTAGAGAAAAACAAAACTTTAAAAGCGTTTTAGAGAAAACAGCTTAGAAAGCTTTTACAGAAAAAGCTCAGAAATCATTTTGCTGAAAAAAAAAACTTTAAATGAACAAATGTTTAAAAAGTCTCAGAAAGTTTTTTATAGAAAAAGCTTAAAAAGCTTTTTACAGAAAGGCTTAGAAAGTTTTTATAGAAAAAGTTTAACAGCTTTTTGCAGAAAAAGCTTAGAAAACTTTTAAAGAGTTTATAAAGCTTTTTATAAAATAACTTTTTAAGTTTAAAAATAATCGGATGATTTTAAATATTTTTTCTTAAATTTTTAACAAATTTTTATTTCACAATAAATTTACAACTTGCACAAACCACTTTTAAAAGAAAGTCTAGAACACAAACTAACACACCTTAGACCTACGACGTAAACCTGATTTTCCAGATCTAGCTCTACGTGACATAGCCGAACGACTACGCTTTGACACTCTACCAGTACGACGAGTGCGACGGCCAACTGGACCACACATAGCCCCTAAACGTCTGCGGCGTTTGGGAGCATAGAAAGCCTACGAAAATAGAAATATTAGCGACAAAATAACAAAATATTTCATCACTTACCTCTACTATATAACGTTGTTTCTCTTCATTTGATAAAATTTTTCCATGCTTTGCACCCTCACGCACTGTTTCAATTGCCGTTAAACCACAACAGGTTTTCCTATATTCACGTAAGAAATTCAAAATGGATTACGTTGAACCGGACCTGGTCGTAGACAACGAGCTGCTGCTGGTGCAGCCACAGTTGTGGTGTCGTTGGTGTGGGACAGGCTCTTGGACATTGGGCACTTCTGCCTCTTCTAGCCATTCTTGTAGTTTTACGCGGTGTACATTGTGCCATTGTTATGTGTGTGGGAACGGTTGTTGGCGGAGCGTTAATATTTTCACACACATTGGCATTAGGTTTTTCAAAATATGACTGTATGGCGCCAATTTTTGCTACACAAAATTTTATATTTTCAAAAACCAAAAAAAAAATTCGAAAAGTTTTCCACAAAATTAAATTTGATTTTTTATGTTCTAAAATTTGATTGAATTTTAAAACAAAGCTAGAATTTTTATTTTAAAAATAATTAAAAAAGAAAGTTCATAAAGTGATCTTCCGTTTTATCGTCCTTCGAATATACATAGTCCTACCGATAGGTTTGATTTTAAAAGAATTTGCAGAAATTTGAACAATGAAACCAAGAACCATCAGAAGCTTTCTAAATTTTAGATTTTATTAGAAAATTTAAATTGATTTACAGGATATTTAAGTTTCTTAGGATAGGACTTTGAATGTATTAGTTCTTCAAGCAAACGAGTGAATTTAAAAGAAAAAACCACAAAAGCTTCTATCAAAAGACCACAACCAGATCTTTAAGAGCAGTTCCCCTCACGGGTGATTTTCCCTTCGAATTCCATTGAGAGGAAAACGATTCCAACTTATTTTAAATAAAACCACCATTTCATATTTCCAAAATTCGTTTTCCAATTAAAGAGTAATTTATTTGCAATAATCTTGTCAACACAAACCAATTCACACTTCAACAAAATTATAAATTTTTATTTAAACTAAATTTATACAATTAACACACACGACCTCTTGATCGCCCAGCTCTTCGGGAAGTGCGACGTCTTGAGGTTCGTCCTCTGCTTGACATATTGCTTTGCCTTCTTCGCTGGGCGCATAAAATGCCTTTTGGTAAAAAAAACAATATCAGAAATTACTATTTTCTTAGTAAAACCCATCACACTTACTTCTTCTATAAACTTTAATCTGTCCTCTTTCTTCAGACGTTTCCACTCTTTAG
>NW_023996418.1:30000-43954 GCF_015586225.1 Lucilia sericata | reverse complement strand
CAGTTCTAGTTCAGTTCTAGTTCAGTTCTAGTTCAGTTCTAGTTCGTCAGTTCAGTTCTAGTTCGTTCTAGTTCAGTTCTAGTTCAGTTCTAGTTCAGTTCTAGTTCAGTTCTAGTTCAGTTCTAGTTCAGTTCTAGTTCAGTTCTAGTTCAGTTCTAGTTCAGTTCTAGTTCAGTTCTAGTTCAGTTTCTAGTTCAGTTCTAGTTCAGTTCTAGTTCAGTTCTAGTTCAGTTCTAGTTCAGTTCTAGTTCAGTCTAGTTCAGTTCTAGTTCAGTTCTAGTTCAGTTCTAGTTCAGTTCTAGTTCAGTTCTAGTTCAGTTCTAGTTCAGTTCTAGTTCAGTTCTAGTTCAGTTCTAGTTCAGTTCTAGTTCAGTTCTAGTTCAGTTCTAGTTCAGTTCTAGTTCAGTTCTAGTTCAGTTCTAGTTCAGTTCTAGTTCAGTTCTAGTTCAGTTCTAGTTCAGTTCTAGTTCAGTTCTAGTTCAGTTCTATTTCAGTTCTAGTTCAGTTCTAGTTCAGTTCTAGTTCTAGTCTAGTTCAGTTCTAGTTCTTCTAGTTCAGTTCTAGTTCAGTTCTAGTTCAGTTCTAGTTCAGTTCTAGTTCAGTTCTAGTTCAGTTCTAGTTCAGTTCTAGTTCAGTTCTAGTTCAGTTCTAGTTCAGTTCTAGTTCAGTTCTAGTTCAGTTCTAGTTCAGTTCTAGTTCAGTTCTAGTTCAGTTCTAGTTCAGTTCTAGTTCAGTTCTAGTTCAGTTCTAGTTCATTCTAGTTCAGTTCTAGTTCAGTTCTAATTCAGTTCTAGTTCAGTTCTAGTTCATCTATTAGTTCAGTTAGTTCTAGTTCAGTTCTAGTTCAGATCTATTGAGTTCAGTTCAGTTCTAGTTCAGTTCTAGGTTCTAGTTCAGTTCTAGTTCAGTTCTAGTTCAGTTCTAGTTCAGTTCTAGTTCAGTTCTAGTTCAGTTCTAGTTCAGTTCTAGTCAGTTCTAGTTCAGTTCTAGTTCAGTTCTAGTTCAGTTCTAGTTCAGTTCTAGTTCAGTTCTAGTTCAGTTCTAGTTCAGTTCTAGTTCAGTTCTAGTTCAGTTCTAGTTCAGTTCTAGTTCAGTTCTAGTTCAGTTCTAGTTCAGTTCTAGTTCAGTTCTAGTTCAGTTCTAGTTCAGTTCTAGTTCAGTTCTAGTTCAGTTCTAGTTCAGTTCTAGTTCAGTTCTAGTTCAGTTCTAGTTCAGTTCTAGTTCAGTTCTAGTTCAGTTCTAGTTCAGTTCTAGTTCAGTTCTAGTTCAGTTCTAGTTCAGTTCTAGTTCAGTTCTAGTTCAGTTCTAGTTCAGTTCTAGTTCAGTTCTAGTTCAGTTCTAGTTCAGTTCTAGTTCAGTTCTAGTTCAGTTCTAGTCAGTTCTAGTTCAGTTCTAGTTCAGTTCTAGTTCAGTTCTAGTTCAGTTCTAGTTCAGTTCTAGTTCAGTTCTAGTTCAGTTCTAGTTCAGTTCTAGTTCAGTTCTAGTTCAGTTCTAGTTCAGTTCTAGTTCAGTTCTAGTTCAGTTCTAGTTCAGTTCTAGTTCAGTTCTAGTTCAGTCTAGTTCAGTTCTAGTTGAATTCTAGTTCAGTTCTAGTTCAGTTCTATTAGTTCTAGTTCAGTTCTAGTTCAGATCTATTCAGTTCAGTTCAGTTCTAGTTCAGTTCTAGTTCAGTTCTAGTTCAGTTCTAGTTCAGTTCTAGTTCAGTTCTAGTTCAGTTCTAGTTCAGTTCTTCTAGTTCAGTTCTAGTTCAGTTCTAGTTCAGTTCTAGTTCAGTTCTAGTTCAGTTCTAGTTAGTTCTAGTTCAGTTCTAGTTCAGTTCTAGTTCAGTTCTAGTTCAGTTCTAGTTCAGTTCTAGTTCAGTTCTAGTTCAGTTCTATTCAGTTCTAGTTCTAGTTCAGTTCTAGTTCAGTTCTAGTTCAGTTCTAGTTCAGTTCTAGTTCAGTTCTAGTTCAGTTCTAGTTCAGTTCTAGTTCAGTTCTAGTTTCTAGTTCAGTTCTAGTTCAGTTCTAGTTCAGTTCTAGTTCAGTTCTAGTTCAGTTCTAGTTCAGTTCTAGTTCAGTTCTAGTTCAGTTCTAGTTCAGTTCTAGTTCAGTTCTAGTTCAGTTCTAGTTCAGTTCTAGTTCAGTTCTAGTTCAGTTCTAGTTCAGTTCTAGTTCAGTTCTAGTTCAGTTCTAGTTCAGTTCTAGTTCAGTTCTAGTTCAGTTCTAGTTCAGTTCTAGTTCAGTTCTAGTTCAGTTCTAGTTCAGTTCTAGTTCAGTTCTAGTTCAGTTCTAGTTCAGTTCTAGTTCAGTTCTAGTTCAGTTCTAGTTCAGTTCTAGTTCAGTTCTAGTTCAGTTCTAGTTCAGTTCTAGTTCAGTTCTAGTTCAGTTCTAGTTCAGTTCTAGTTCAGTTCTAGTTCAGTTCTAGTTCAGTTCTAGTTCAGTTCTAGTTCAGTTCTAGTTCAGTTCTAGTTCAGTTCTAGTTCAGTTCTAGTTCAGTTCTAGTTCAGTTCTAGTTCAGTTCTAGTTCAGTTCTAGTTCAGTTCTAGTTCAGTTCTAGTTCAGTTCTAGTTCAGTTCTAGTTCAGTTCTAGTTCAGTTCTAGTTCAGTTCTAGTTCAGTTCTAGTTCAGTTCTAGTTCAGTTCTAGTTCAGTTCTAGTTCAGTTCTAGTTCAGTTCTAGTTCAGTTCTAGTTCAGTTAGTTCAGTTCTAGTTCAGTTCTAGTTCAGTTCTAGTTCAGTTCTAGTTCAGTTCTAGTTCAGTTCTAGTTCAGTTCTAGTCAGTTCTAGTTCAGTTCTAGTTCAGTTCTAGTTCAGTTCTAGTTCAGTTCTAGTTCAGTTCTAGTTCAGTTTAGTTCAGTTCTAGTTCAGTTTAGTTCAGTTCTAGTTCAGTTCGAGTTCAGTTCTAGTTCAGTTCTAGTTCAGTTCTAGTTCAGTTCTAGTTCAGTTCTAGTTCAGTTCTAGTTCAGTTCTAGTTCAGTTCTAGTTCAGTTCTAGTTCAGTTCTAGTTCAGTTCTAGTTCAGTTCTAGTTCAGTTCTAGTTCAGTTCTAGTTCAGTTCTAGTTCAGTTCTAGTTCAGTTCTAGTTCAGTTCTAGTTCAGTTCTAGTTCAGTTCTAGTTCAGTTCTAGTTCAGTTCTAGTTCAGTTCTAGTTCAGTTCTAGTTCAGTTCTAGTTCAGTTCTAGTTCAGTTCTAGTTCAGTTCTAGTTCAGTTCTAGTTCAGTTCTAGTTCAGTTCTAGTTCAGTTCTAGTTCAGTTCTAGTTCAGTTCTAGTTCAGTTCTAGTTCAGTTCTAGTTCAGTTCTAGTTCAGTTCTAGTTCAGTTCTTAGTTCAGTTCTAGTTCAGTTCTAGTTCAGTTCTAGTTCAGTTCTAGTTCAGTTCTAGTTCAGTTCTAGTTCAGTTCTATTCAGTTCTAGTTCAGTTCTAGTTCAGTTCTAGTTCAGTTCTAGTTCAGTTCTAGTTCAGTTCTAGTTCAGTTCTAGTTCAGTTCTAGTTCAGTTCTAGTTCAGTTCTAGTTCAGTTCTAGTTCAGTTCTAGTTCAGTTCTAGTTCAGTTCTAGTCAGTTCTAGTTCAGTTCTAGTTCAGTTCTAGTTCAGTTCTAGTTCAGTTCTAGTTCAGTTCTAGTTCAGTTCTAGTTCAGTTCTAGTTCAGTTCTAGTTCAGTTCTAGTTCAGTTCTAGTTCAGTTCTAGTTCAGTTCTAGTTCAGTTCTAGTTCAGTTCTAGTTCAGTTCTAGTTCAGTTCTAGTTCAGTTCTAGTTCAGTTCTAGTTCAGTTCTAGTTCAGTTCTAGTTCAGTTCTAGTTCAGTTCTAGTTCAGTTCTAGTTCAGTTCTAGTTCAGTTCTAGTTCAGTTCTAGTTCAGTTCTAGTTCAGTTCTAGTTCAGTTCTAGTTCAGTTCTAGTTCAGTTTAGTTCAGTTCTAGTTCAGTTCTAGTTCAGTTCTAGTTCAGTTCTAGTTCAGTTCTAGTTCAGTTCTAGTTCAGTTCTAGTTCAGTTCTAGTTCAGTTCTAGTTCAGTTCTAGTTCAGTTCTAGTTCAGTTCTAGTTCAGTTCTAGTTCAGTTCTAGTTCAGTTCTAGTTCAGTTCTAGTTCAGTTCTAGTTCAGTTCTAGTTCAGTTCTAGTTCAGTTCTAGTTCAGTTCTAGTTCAGTTCTAGTTCAGTTCTAGTTCAGTTCTAGTTCAGTTCTAGTTCAGTTCTAGTTCAGTTCTAGTTCAGTTCTAGTTCAGTTCTAGTTCAGTTCTAGTTCAGTTCTAGTTCAGTTCAGTTCAGTTCTAGTTCAGTTCTAGTTCAGTTCTAGTTCAGTTCTAGTTCAGTTCTAGTTCAGTTCTAGTTCATTCTAGTTCAGTTCTAGTTCAGTTCTAGTTCAGTTCTAGTTCAGTTCTAGTTCAGTTCTAGTTCAGTTCTAGTTCAGTTCTAGTTCAGTTCTAGTTCAGTTCTAGTTCAGTTCTAGTTCAGTTCTAGTTCAGTTCTAGTTCAGTTCTAGTTCAGTTCTAGTTCAGTTCTAGTTCAGTTCTAGTTCAGTTCTAGTTCAGTTCTAGTTCAGTTCTAGTTCAGTTCTAGTTCAGTTCTAGTTCAGTTCTAGTTCAGTTCTTTCAGTTCTAGTTCAGTTCTAGTTCAGTTCTAGTTCAGTTCTAGTTCTTCTAGTTTCTAGTTCAGTTCTAGTTCAGTTCTAGTTCAGTTCTAGTTCAGTTCTAGTTCAGTTCTAGTTCAGTTCTAGTTCAGTTCTAGTTCAGTTCTAGTTCAGTTCTAGTTCAGTTCTAGTTCAGTTTCTAGTTCAGTTCTAGTTAGGTAGTTCTTAGTTCAGTTCTAGTTCAGTTCTAGTTCAGTTCTAGTTCAGTTCTAGTTCAGTTCTAGTTCAGTTCTAGTTCAGTTCTAGTTCAGTTCTAGTTCAGTTCTAGTTCAGTTCTAGTTCAGTTCTAGTTCAGTTCTAGTTCAGTTCTAGTTCAGTTCTAGTTCAGTTCTAGTTCAGTTCTAGTTCAGTTCTAGTTCAGTTCTAGTTCAGTTCTAGTTCAGTTCTAGTTCAGTTCTAGTTTCAGTTCTAGTTCAGTTCTAGTTCAGTTCTAGTTCAGTTCTAGTTCAGTTCTAGTTCAGTTCTAGTTCAGTTCTAGTTCAGTTCTAGTTCAGTTCTAGTTCAGTTCTAGTTCAGTTCTAGTTCAGTTCTAGCTCAGTTCTAGTTCAGTTCTAGTTCAGTTCTAGTTCAGTTCTAGCTCAGTTCTAGTTCAGTCCTAGTTCAGTTCTAGTTCGGTTCTAGTAGATTCCTGTATTACAAGATGAATGCAATTGGTTTTGCATAAGTTCCTGTTTTACACATCCAGTATGGGTTATTCATAGAAGAAAATTTAATTTTCAAACAAATTTCTTTTCCTAAATTGTCTCCATATTTACAGCATTTTTTCCCGCATTAATAACTCCCTTATTCATATTGTTATGTACACTTATTATGGTTTAAGTGCTTGTGGCCCAGTAATACAAAAATATTTATGGTGGAAAAATATTTAACCGCCATCCAGTTGGTATGTAACTCAAATTACAAATCTCTCTTTTTACAGATTATAATTTAATTATGTTTCATATTTTTTTTACAGCTACAATTTACCACCGGCTTGCTGTGGGCTCTACAGGCCATTGCCACTCAATGTGATTTTCCATTATGGATCAACTGTGCCACCATTATCTATATGATAACATTTTTAATACTTTTCGGACGTTTTTATAGACGTAAATAATTCCGTCGTTTGACGGTGAAACAGAAAAATCCATAAAATCAATGTAAAATGTAAGTAAGTTATAGAAAATTAGAATTTCGAAGTAATAACCAAACAAAAAAAGTGTTTAAAAAATATAGAAAAGCGAAAACGGTGTTGTGCCGTTTGGAAAAGTTATATTTAGTGGGTTTGATGGCAAATAATAATAACGACCATTTGAGTAAAATTGTCTATAACAAATCTAATTATGTGCCAACCAATAAAGGTATTTGGTTTGGGAAACACTTTTTATATAACACATGAGTGTAGTCCATTAAATAGAGGGGAAAATAAAAATAATTTTATGAAATTTACGATTATGTTGCCGAAAAGAAATGTTAACAATATTGAAGGCGGTCTATTTTCTTCCTACAGTACAAAGTGTGAAATATACTACAAAAATCTGTGGCAAGTTTTTAATTTAAAAGAAACGCTTTTAAAATCAGGTGTACCATCCTGTAGGACGGTAATAAGTGTTCTAAAAGCCACTCCTGTAGGAGAGTAATTAATGTTCGAGTAATTAAACTAATAGAATAAAATAAATAAATAAATAACTAACTAACTAACTAACTAACTAACTAACTAACTAACTAACTAACTAACTAACTAACTAACTAACTAACTAACTAAACTACTAACTAACTACTAACTAGACTAACTAACTAACTAACTAACTAACTAACTAACTAACACTAACTAACTAACTAACTACTAACTAACTAACTAACTAACTAACTAACTAACTAACTAACTAACTAACTAACTAACTAACTAACTAACTAACTAACTAACTAACTAACTAACTAACTAACTAACTAACTACTAACTAACCTAACTAACTACTACTAACTAACTAACTAACTAACTAACTAACTAACTAACTAACTAACTAACTAACTAACTAACTAACTAACTAACTAACTAACTAACTAACTAACTAACTAACTATAAACTAACTAACTAACTAACTAACTAACTAACTAACTAACTAACTAACTAACTAACTACTAACTAACTAACTAACTACTAACTAACTAACTAACTACTAACTAACTAACTAACTAACTAACTAACTAACTAACTAACTAACTAACTAACTACTAACTAACTAACTAACTAACTTAACTAACTAACTAACTAACTACTAACTAACTAACTACTAACTAACTAACTAACTAACTAACTAACTAACTAACTAACTAACTAACTAACTAACTAACTAACTAACTAACTAACTACTAACTAACTAACTAACTAACTAACTAACTAACTAACTAACTAACTAACTAACTAACTAACTAACTAACTAACTAACTAACTAACTAACTAACTACTAACTAACTAACTAACTAACTAACTAACTAACTAACTAACTAACTAACTAACTAACTAACTAACTAACTAACTAACTAACTAACTAACTAACTAACTACTAACTAACTAACTAACTAACTAACTAACTAACTAACTAACTAACTAACTAACTAACTAACTAACTAACTAACTAACTAACTAACTAACTAACTAACTAACTAACTAACTAACTAACTAACTAACTAACTAACTAACTAACTAACTACTAACTAACTAACTAACTAACTAACTAACTAACTAACTAACTAACTAACTAACTAACTAACTAACTAACTAACTAACTAACTAACTAACTAACTAACTACTAACTAACTAACTAACTAACTAACTAACGAACTAACTAACTAACTAACTAACTAACTAACTAACTAACTAACTACTAACTAACTAACTAACTAACTACTAACTAACTAACTAACTAACTAACTAACTAACTAACTACTAACTAACTAACTAACTAACTAACTAACTAACTAACTAACTAACTAACTACTAACTAACTAACTAACTACTAACTAACTAACTAACTACTAACTACTACTAACTAACTAACTAACTAACTAACTAACTAACTAACTAACTACTACTAACTAACTAACTAACTAACTAACTAACTAACTAACTAACTAACTAACTAACTAACTAACTAACTAACTAACTAACTAACTAACTAACTAACTAACTACTAACTAACTAACTACAACTAACTAACTAACTAACTAACTAACTAACTAACTACTAACTAACTAACTAACTAACTAACTAACTACTAACTAACTAACTAACTAACTAACTACTAACTAACTACTAACTAACTAACTAACTAACTAACTAACTAACTACTAACTAACTACTAACTAACTACTAACTAACTAACTAACTAACTAACTAACTAACTAACTAACTAACTAACTAACTAACTAACTAACTAACTAACTAACTAACTAACTAACTAACTAACTAACTAACTAACTAACTAACTAACTAACTAACTAACTAACTAACTAACTAACTAACCTAACTAACTACTACACTAACTAACTAACTAACGAACTAACTAACTAACTAACTACTAACTAACTAACTAACTAACTAACTAACTAACTAACTAACTAACTAAACTAACTAACTAACTAACTAACTAACTAACTAACTAACTACTAACTAACTAACTAACTAACTAACTAACTAACTAACTAACTAACTACAACTAACTAACTAACTAACTAACCAACTAACTAACTAACTAACTAACTAACTAACTAACTAACTAACACTAACTAACTAACTAACTACTAACTAACTAACCAACTAACTAACTAACTACTAACTAACTAATACTAACTAACTAACTACTTAAAACTAACTAACTAACTAACTAACTAACTAACTAACTAACTAACTAACTAACTACTAACTAACTAACTAACTAACTAACTAACTAACTAACTACTAAACTAACTAACTAACTAACTAACTAACTAACTAACTAAACTAACTAACTAACTAACTAACTAACTAACTAACTAACTAACTAACTAACTAACTAACTACTAACTAACTAACTAACTAACTAACTAACTAACTAACTAACTAACTAACTACTAACTAACTAACTAACTAACTAACTACTAACTAACTAACTAACTAACTACTAACTAACTACTAACTAACTAACTAACTAACTAACTAACTACTAACTAACTAACTGACTAACTAACTAACTATAACTAACTAACTACACTAACCTAACTAACTAACTAACTAACTAACTAACTAACTAACTAACTAACTAACCAACTAACTAACTAACTAACGGTGTTCTATGGACTTTTTTATAGTCTACTCTACTGATTGTCTATTCTATGGATACGTTTATTGACTAGTAACTAGTTGAGTATATTTACTAGTCTGTGAGCAAGTCAATGGACTAGTCTAACAAGTAACCTATTGGCTAATCAATTAAGAAATTCATTGCCTAGTGTACGTATTAGCCCTTCGACTATTTTATAGACGATATATTGACAAGTAAATGAACTAGACTATTGACTGCTCTAATGATCTAGCGAGAAAATTTAAGCTATCAACATTTTTAATACCAAAAATTTAAACTATCTACTATCCCTCACTTTTAAAATCACAAAATTTGCTGTTAAATTCTAAAATACTTTCTAACAAAAATAACCCAAATAAAAACAAACATTCATTCACACACAACAACTCCTTTTGTTAATTAGTTGCTACAAGGACATGATTACAGTGAAAAAAAAAAAAACATTTTGTTACCAATGTGTCTAACGATGATGATGACGATTGCGAATTTGCCATATAAATGAATTTCAAGGAGTATTTGTTCATTTAACAAAGGAACACAGAAAACATGAAAGAATTTTATTTGGGGGGCGGAAGTGAACTGTAAATACACTACTTAGCTAAAAAACAAAAGCATGTTTTTAGGCTCAGACAAAACATCATTTTAAGCAAAAGGTAAATTTAATTTTTTATAAAAATATATATAACTTTTCATAATATTGAAACATTATATGGGGTGTTTACAATAATTTTCTCCTATACTGCAAACCTTTAGACGAGCTCAAAATACTTGTTACCCTCTAAATATGTACTATATATGTATGTATGTCTAACTAACTTCTTTGGATTCTTTATAAACTTCTTCCTTTTTTTCCTTCCTTAATATCATAAGTACAAACCTATTGCAATTATTTAAGTCACGTACTTAATTCGATTTGTAGCACGAATTCATAAAATATTTGTAACAGAAACATTTCTTCACACAAAACACAAAGAAATGAATTGAAGGAGGAATGACAAAACAAGACTTAACTTGTTACTTAGATGAGCCATTTGTGGGCCTCTTTTTTTATTTTTTAACTATAACGTGTTAAGTAATTTAAGAAATTTTATAGGTATTTATAACTTTCAAATTGAAATTAATTTTTTTTAAGGGAAATTGTTTGTAAAAATAGCAAAGTGGTCGTAAAAAGTATTAAACAGCTAATTGTTAGATGGCCAAATGATCAGATAATTTGGAAAATGAGAAAATTTCGTGTAACAAATAAAGTTAGAGAAATGTTCTTTATAAAATATACAAAATTGGTTTGAATTTTTAAATTAAAGTAAAAAAATCTTTATTATAATAAATGCCTTCTTCTAATAACGTCTAAATTGCTTCTTAAATTTATCATAATGATAATCGTCAGTAGCTCTTTTAACACCATTGGGACCAACTTGATGTAAAGGATTTTGCGGTTGAGTTCCCTCGGCGCCACCACCTTCAGCAGGCTTGCGCTGTTGTTGAAATCTTCTTTTAGGATCATTGTTTTCCTCAATATTAACTAAAAAAATTACAAATTCAAAAAATGGAAATTTAATTTAAAACCAATTAACTTACATCGATTATGCTGCATAAAGTTCACCGCCATATTAGTGGGTACAAATTGTGAGGGTCCATCTTTTTTATTCTTTTGATCCTGCAGCAATTTCTGTTTGGCCTCTTCCGTAGCCTCAATATTCTTAATTTTGGCATCGATACCCAAATCCACTTCGGGTATACCATTTAACATTTGATTCGACAACATTTCCTCGGAACGATGTGAAGAAGATTGTCTTAAATGTTCGGGCAAGGCATAGAGGGCTGCTTCTTCGGGTGTTAAATACTTTTGAGGATCAGCTCCGGTTTCACTTTCTGGATTGGATTTTGTAAGACCTTTACGTTTATGTAATTCTTGTTCAATATACTTCATCATTTCCTCATCTTCATCACGTTTATTAGTTTCCGCTGAGAATTGTGTGCCTATGCCTACATCATAAGCATCATCGGATTCTTTAACATTGCCCGACTTTAGGGATTGCATGTTAACAAGACCACCTGTCTTAACATTAAAGGGATCTTTGAGTGTTATCTCCTCTTCGGGTGCTAATTTTTTGCCCAAAGCTAAACCTATAATACTAACGCCGTGAGGGCGTTCGCGTAGTTTTTGTCTTTCTTTAATTTCTTCCAAGGATAAGCTAAATAGTATAAAATAGCTTTTAGTTTGGGTAATTTCTATATAAATGTTTAAACTTACGGTTCTTCACTGGGTTCATCATCGGAATTCCGTCTTTGTCTTAAATTTTTACGCACTTTCTTTTTAAAAACAATTTTTTCACCCTCGTTGGAGTCTAGTTGTTCTTTTGCGACTTCCGACATGTTTAAGTTACGACTTTTTTTTGTTTATTTTTACTTAAAATATTAAATTTTTTGTTATAAATACGTGTTTACAAATAAAAACAATGTTTATCTTTGACATTTGCATTGTTTTTTTTTTTTTTTTGCAACAGCTGTATTAACTTTTATTTTATTTTGTATCACCCTGTTAGTGTAATTGTCATAAACAGCTTGTTTAAAAAACTTGGCATTACCATTTGTTTTGTTACATAATTTAAAAACTTGGCTTCACTTTTTACAAGAACTGTCAATAGTTGATCACATAACCGCAATTATTTTCTACAAGTTTTTGGTAAAATATTCATAAATTTCTAAATAAAAATTAAATAATTTGTTATTAATAATAAAACACAAATATTTTCTAACAGTGTCTACAACTAAGTTCAACAAAATGTTTGCCCCACGTTTGTTAGCTAGACAATTATGTCGCCAAGCCAATCGTCGCATGTTTTCTGAGGCCGCTCCAGCTGCTGCTGCCACCGGTGCCCCCAATCTAACACCTCCTCCCGCAGAAGGTGTTGCTAAACCCGTCAATCCCAAATTGGAAGGTATTGCCAACAGCATAGCCACCCTCAATCTTTTGGAAGTTTCCGAACTTAGTGCTCTTTTGAAAAAGAAACTTAACCTTCCCGAAACCGCATTTGTACCACAAATGGCTGCTGGCCCTGCTAGACCAGCTGCTGCCGCTGAAGATGAAGAAGAAGCTGCTCCCAAGAAAGTACAAACTTCTTTCAAAGTCAAGCTAGTTAAATTCGACGAGAAACAAAAGGTAGCGTTGATTAAGGAAGTCAAGAACTTGTTGGAAGGTATGAATTTAGTGCAAGCCAAGAAATTCGTTGAAAGTGCCCCCACAGTAGTCAAGGAAGACATACCCAAAGATGAGGCTGAGAAATTAAAAGAAGCCTTAGCTAAGGCTGGTGCTGTTATTGAAATTGAATAAATCAATCGTCAATACTTGTTATCCTACCTATAGTTTTTTAGTTTAACTATTTGCTAATTATGTTTAAAACGATACTAAATGAAAACAATTAATGCCAGATATAAGTTGAACTTGTTTTGGTTGTTTAAAGAAATATATAAAATCTTAACGAAATTTGTAATGAAAAGGCGTAAAATGAGTTTATAAAGCGAAGGGATCTGTCCTATAAATGTGGAAATCATTTCTTTCTTATTTTCATGTGGAAAATAACAAATCGAGTTTATTTGTTGTTTTCAATATAAAGTATAAAGCATGCATCCTGGTATAAAATATTACTGAAATTAATGTTTAGTTTTCAGCTGAAATTTGTATGTTAAAAATCTTATTAACATTTTCTATAAAATAGTTTTCTTACATTTTGAAGAAATTTTCAATGGCAGATTTTGCCACATTTTCGTATAACATTTTACAAATATTTCAGAGAATATTTTGAAATTTATAAACTTTAAAAAATTATTATCCAAATTTTTAAATTCTAACCCCCTTATTCACAAACAACATTTTTATTTTATAAAAGGTTTATAAAACAAAATTTTCATACAAAATCAAATTTATAAACCGTTTATAAAATAAACATTTTGTTTGTGAATAAGGGGTTAAATCTAAATGTTAGGAATCTTCAGGATTTAGCGATTATTTTAACATCTTATATTGTCAAATATTAATTCGAATTTTCGAACATCTCCTAAAGAACTTATGACTTTGAATACTTATTTTCTAAAAATACTTTAAAATTAATGAATATTTTAATATTATTTTAAAATGTTTATAAAATAAACTTTTGATGGCAGATTATGAAAGCATCTCGAATATTTTTCGAACATATTGAATTTTAGAACTAAAGTACGAGTAATTTTTCAAACTTACAAAATAATTCGAAGTCATCAGGAAATTGGATCGAAATTTATTTATACCTTTAGGCCTAAGTGCACTATTTGTAAAGTGTCCGTCTATATCAGAAAGAAATCTTTGTTGAATAAACTTTTTTATTTTTCTGATTTATTTCGATATTTTTCCACTTTTATTTACAGAATCGTTGCTTAGAAAATATTCTACTTTATTCTTTTAAACAAAAATTCGATTTATGTACATAGAATCCTAGTTTATTCGTTCGAAATTCAACACTAGTAGAGGATTTTCATACGTGCACTTGGGCGTATGATGAATTTTATTTTGAAAATATTACGTATAGTAGAGAGCAAGAAATATGTGAAATTATTTTGTGCTAAAAATTTTAAATGAATCTGAATAGACAATACGTGATAGACACTTCTCTATGAAGTTGTAAATCTATAAGTATATAATCCATTTCTTTTAGCTACAACAACATTATTTATTAGTTCTTTTTCTTTATTATTTTGTTAATTAGTACAATGCTGGTAATTTAAGGCACACGACTAACTTGCGACCATTTAGTTTCAAATATTTGAGATTTTCATAAAGTCCCGCTTTCATTTTTTGTTTAAAAACACTTTCTTTTTGGTCTATTTTTAGAATGAATGAAAAGAGGATATAAGTAGGTCAAGTCAAAAGCTAAAAATTGTCTTTTTACAAACATGTTTTTTAAAAAGTAAATCATATTTCTTATTATACCCCACAGGGAATTTATGCGAATTGACTCTAATTGTGATTTGTGCAAATAGTGACACAAAATTATT
>NW_023996418.1:0-25000 GCF_015586225.1 Lucilia sericata | reverse complement strand
ACATAAATAGTTTAATGGAAACAAAAAACGATGGATTAATTTTGAATTAATATAATTTTATTACTTTACCTGTTTATATTTGTTTAGGTTTTTATGTTTCTGACAGGTGGATAATTTAAATCACAAACACTTTTTTTTAAATTTATTTTTAATTTATTTAAATTTCACTATTTTATTTAAAAAAGGCCATAATGAACTTTAATTAATTTTTTCATATTTTTTAAGCTTTTTTTATTAGTTTTAATGAACTTTTTTCTTATTTTTAAAATACTTTTTTTATTTATTTATTTTTAAAATTTTTAAACAATAACACAACATTACGCTTTTAAGGCAATTTTTTATCTTTTATTTATTTATGTGGCACGCTGATATTTTATATTAATTTCATATTCATATTATTTGCAGATTTAATTTGCAAAAAAATTAAAACCACAATTATTTATATTTTTTTCTCCGTCTTTTTGAATGCATGTTTAATACAATTATTAGTTGTTGAGATCCCGAAGATATCTGGGGTCTTCAGAAAATTTGGCAAAGCTTTGGAAAAAATCTTATTTCTTTCCCTATCTTATCCTTACGACGTTTTCGGTACTTTTTTTTTTAACTTAGCAACTCTTGATAAATCGTCCACGTAGTAGTTCTTTGTTATAGTATAGTATACTTATAATCTATTATTATGTCTAGTCTATAGTTTAGTCTATTTTGTATTCAAGTCTATGGTCTACTCTATAGTAATTCTTTGTTCAAGTCTATAGTCTAATCTATAGTATAATCTATGTTGTAGTCTAGTATATAATCTAGTGTATAGTCTAGTCTATTCTATAGTCCATGGTCTAATGAATATCCATTTTATAGTCTAGTCCATAGTCTAGTCTATAGTCTAGTCTATAGTCTAATCTACAGTCTAGTCTATAGTCTAGTCTATAGTCTAGTCTATAGTCTAGTCTATAGTCTAGTCTATAGTCTAGTCTATAGTCTAGTCTATAGTCTAGTCTATAGTCTAGTCTATAGTCTAGTCTATAGTCTAGTCTATAGTCTAGTCTATAGTCTAGTCTATAGTCTAGTCTATAGTCTAGTCTATAGTCTAGTCTATAGTCTAGTCTATAGTCTAGTCTATAGTCTAGTCTATAGTCTAGTCTATAGTCTAGTCTATAGTCTAGTCTAGTATAGTCTATAGTCTATAGTCTAGTCTATAGTCTAGTCTATAGTCTAGTCTATAGTCTAGTCTATAGTCTAGTCTATAGTCTAGTCTATAGTCTAGTCTATAGTCTAGTCTATAGTCTAGTCTATAGTCTAGTCTATAGTCTAGTCTAGTCTATAGTCTAGTCTATAGTCTAGTCTATAGTCTAGTCTATCAGTCTAGTCTAGTCTATAGTCTAGTCTATAGTCTAGTCTATAGTCTAGTCTATAGTCTAGTCTATAGTCTAGTCTATAGTCTAGTCTATAGTCTAGTCTATAGTCTAGTCTATAGTCTATAGTCTAGTCTATAGTCTAGTCTATAGTCTAGTCTATAGTCTAGTCTATAGTCTAGTCTATAGTCTAGTCTATAGTCTAGTCTATAGTCTAGTCTATAGTCTAGTCTATAGTCTAGTCTATAGTCTAGTCTATAGTCTAGTCTATAGTCTAGTCTATAGTCTAGTCTATAGTCTAGTCTATAGTCTAGTCTATAGTCTAGTCTATAGTCTAGTCTATAGTCTAATCTATAGTCTAGTCTATAGTCTAGTCTATAGTCTAGTCTATAGTCTAGTCTATAGTCTAGTCTATAGTCTAGTCTATAGTCTAGTCTATAGTCTAGTCTATAGTCTAGTCTATAGTCTAGTCTATAGTCTAGTCTATAGTCTAGTCTATAGTCTAGTCTATAGTCTAGTCTATAGTCTAGTCTATAGTCTAGTCTATAGTCTAGTCTATAGTCTAGTTTATAGTCTAGTTTATAGTCTAGTCTCAATTGTAAGGAATAACATGAAACGAAATGGAATTAAGACTAGAGGGGTAGAGTGGATGAAAAGGGTTCACGAATTTTCTAATTTTAATAACATAACAACTTTTGTCAGTTATTAACTTTATCCTTCCTAAAATCTTTAAATAATTGTTTATTTTATAGCTAATTGCAGATGTTGGAATCTTGTTTTTAAAATTTTAATTATAGAAATGTTTTTATTTATTTTTAGGGTTTCCTTTCTATACTGTTTTTTATTAATTAATAACTCTTATTAAGGATTTTATATTAAAAACAGAAAATCTAAAAAATTTATAACAATGCAAAAAATGAATCAGAGAGGAACAAGGAAATTAAGACAAAAAATATGCTAACGGAAATGAAACCAAAAGTAGTTGTTGTTAAACCAATAGCGCAAGCAAAACAAATAAAAAGTTGAGCTCCAAAACAAAAACAACAAAACTGTTGCTGTTTTTTCTTTTCTTTATGAAGATGCGCGTATACTTTTGTATGTGTATATGTATGTAAGGAAAAAAAAAACAAGTGACTTGCAAAAATGCGTATTTGAGATTATTAAATTGGTTATTTTGAGGATTAAGTTCTTCACTTTTTAAACAAAAAACTATTAATTTTAATTAAATTTGCACTTTATTATATATTTATTATAATTTGCTTTAATTCTTTATTGTTTTAATAACACTTTTTTAAGATTTTAATTTAACGACATGCGACTGACACCTTTACGCGACCACGGCTTATTGAGAACTGAAATGGGGATTAAATTAGAAGGAATGACATGAAATGAAATGGAATTTTAGCTAGAGGGGTAGAGTAGGAGAAAAGGGTAGACGAATTTTCTTATTTTAACAAAATTTTTTCAGTTATTAATTTTATCCTTCCTAAATAAAATTTAAAAAATTGTTTTTTTTTAGCTAATTGCAAATGTTGGAATTTTATATTAAAAATTTTAATTACGGAAATGTTATTTTTATATTTGCAGGGTTTCCTTTCTATACAATTGGTCGTTTTGCCAATGAGGTGTGTACAGGCAAGAATAATCTTCATGGCACTTGTATGGTGAGAGGAGAATGTGCCGATAATGGAGGAGTTTCAGCAGGAGGTTGTTCAACCATTACCAACCAGGCGGTTTGTTGTATATGTAAGGAAAGTTTCCTTAGGAAACTAAAGAGTTATTTAGTTTATAAAATAAAATTAATCTAAAAATAATGTCTCTATCTTTACACAGATCAGAAAACCTGCGGCGCTACCACCCAATACAATAACACCTATTTCTACAACTCCGGCTATCCGGGTACCTACAGTGGCGGCGGCCGATGTACCATAGTGGTGCAACCCTGCGATTCAAATATTTGTCAACTTAGAATTGATTTTCTTTCGCTACAATTGGCTCCACCAAATGGTGATGGTTTCTGTTTGACCGATTCTCTACAGATAACGGGCGGTTCGTCGCGTGTACCAGCCATATGTGGTGATAATTCAGGACAACATGTTTATGTAGATTTCAATGGTGAATCACCCATAACCATTTCAGTAGCCACCTCCTCCAGTTATACCTTCAATCGTCAGTGGCAATTACAAATAGCACAATTAGCATGTGCCTCACCCACACTGGCGCCCTCCGGCTGTCTGCAATACTATATGGAGGACAGTGGCACCGTACAGAGTTTCAATTATGGTTCGGCGGCCAGTTCTTTACCCAATTCGATTGGTGTGCCGGGTAGTAGACAAATAGCTAATCATCGTTATGGCATTTGTATACGTATGGGTGCAAATAAATGTTCTATAACCTGGAGCCAAGTAGACTCGGATGCCTATTCCTTTACTCTCACCAATGATGTGGGTGCTGTAGATCCTTCACTCTTGGCCACGGAGGCAGTACAAAGTCAAGAATGTACCACCGACTTTGTTATCATACCAAATCCCACACAAAATGGTAACACCTTACCCAGTGATCGTTTTTGTGGTTTGGGTTTGGTATCCACCACCAGCTCTACCAAACCTTTTGTTTTGTATGTCGTTACAGATGACAATGAGGATTTCGATATATCAAATCGTGGATTTTATCTTTCGTATTCACAAAGTGGCTGTCCGGTTATATGATGAGATTGCTGCAGTGTTTTTTTTATACAAATCATTATTTTTTTAATGACTGAGGAATTTATAGGTTGAGAGCTTTAAGACGATTTATTAACAACAAATTAAAAATAAAAAAAAAAAAACAGTGGAAAATAAAATAACAAATGTACTTAATTTAAGTAAAATAAGGACTTTTAGCCTTTAAATAGTTTTTTTATTTAAGAAATTTAATTTAAGTTTAAACAGTTTTTTTATAATTACAATATAACATAATATTAACGCATATTTTTGTAATAAAAAGAAAAAAACAATAGTTATTTATAATAATTTATATTAAAAAACAAACAATCAACTAGCAATGGATTTAATTTTTTCAATTTCTACCACCAATTGTTGGATCTGTAATGAAAGGACAAGAAATATAAGATAAAGTATTTAAGATTTTAAAAATTTAATTTAGGAACTCAGGAAACATTTGGGAATTTGTTGTGATTAGTTATGAAACAAGTTCACACGAATTGATGTCTAGTTTATAGTCTAGTCCAGGGGTCGGCAAACTTTTGAGTCGGAAGAGCCAAAATTTACAGTTTACAAAACATATGTTTTAAAAGAGCCACAAAATTTTTGTTTATTAAAACTTTACAAATCGTCATATGAAATCCAAAGTTACAAAAAAATCAAAATCGACTTTTTGATTGATTATGACGCACCGTATCAAAATGCATGTTCCTGCTAAATTTTACACTCCCACAATTAAAATCAGCGTCCCTATCAAAGAAATTCTAAAAGGTTATGTTATAAAATTACCTTAAAATTCATGAAAATTTTAAAATTCTTTTAAATTTTTAACTTCGAAACTGTGAAATGTTATAAGTCAAATAAAACAAAAATGGCACTTTTAGCGAATCCTTGTAATATAGAGATTATTTTAACAGTTTTAGAATTTTTTCAAAGAAAAATTCCAATTTCCGAAAATCTTTATGAAAACAAAACCAAAAAAACCTGATTTGAATTTAGTTGAAAATGTTAAAACTTACTATTTTTAATGTAACTTACGCCCTTTTGGGTTTCAGAAAAAAAAATTCTCAAGGGCGTAAGTTTCATATCTCCGTAAGCAAAACGGTTTTTTGCTTCTCCTAAAAAACTTGTTCAATGTAACTTAGGGCTTTTTGGATTTCATATGACGAAATACTTTATGAATTCACTTCAAAAACATAATTTTTGATTTAATTATCTACAGGACATTATGCATGAAATCTTTCTTATAGATTTTTGACTACAAATACTTTTTGAATTTTTATGTGTCATTCGAATGCATTTTTTAAACACTCGTTATATAAAAATATAGAAGTTTATTAGAGTAGGGCGACAGTGCTATAATTTAAAAGGCTTTTCGAAGCATATCAGGAAATGCAAAAGTAACGAAAATTGATGACGCAAATAATACAGCATAAAGTAATATATTAATTTGGCGGCAATCAAGATAAAGTTTTTTTTATGCAAACAGAAATTATATTGTGATGTATTGCGGACATCGAACCATATTTTACCAACCCCAATATAAGGTCCTTTTAAGAAAATGACTAACGATCATAATTGACTTAACAGTAGCAATATTTCAACGAAATTCAAAATAAACAACTTTTATAAGAACCAATATCTATCTTCCAAATTTGATTTTAACGCTCATAACTGTCTTAATAATAGCTGTATTATGACGAAATTCAACACAAACAAGAACAAAAATCTCTTTACCAAATTTGGTGACTATCGACTCATAATTGATCCTACCACCATATAAGATCACCACTAGAAAATTACCCTATCGCTCTTAAGTGACCTAATAAAAGCTACGAAATTTGACACAAACAAGTTTTATTAGAACAAAATTTCTCGACCAAATTTTAAGACGATCCGAACATAATTGACCAATCCCCTTTTATGAGATCTACATCGGAAAATGACTCTAACAAGTATTATAGGAAGAAAAATCTCTCTCCAAAATTTTTTAATGATCAGTTCATTGTTGACCATACCCGCATATAAATTCTTCTTCGGAAAATGACTTTAACGCTCATAATACCGGCATAGTTGTGAAATTCGTCATAAACAAATTTATAGAAACAAAAATATCTGTACCAAATTCTGTAACGATGGGTCCATAATACGCTTTCTGGTCCCTTATTTATAGCCAAAAATTTTATGTTGAAAATATATAAATCTTTTATAGATCACTGTAAAACGTTTCTAAAACATGCAATATTTAAATATTGAGGTTTTCAAATGGACCAAGTTTTTAGTATTTAACTGTATCTAAACTCTCTACATTATTAATTAATTAATTACGATACTTTCAATTTCCAAAAAATATGTTTTAATTCGAAAAATATGAAAATTTCGGAATGTATGATCATGATTTACATCTTATCTTCGTAGGAGCGCTCATGATGCCCCATTCGTTTATAGTGAACTTTTCAATTAAAAATTTAAAGAATTAAACATTTTCTTACAATAATACCTTATACATGGAACAAATTCAGTGGGAGAGATAGGTTTGTATGGCTTTAGAAAGTTTGGATCACAACTTGTTGTTTAAAGTTTCACAAACGACTCTAAACTTTCAATTGTTAGTTGGCTTTTAAACTTTGACAATTTTCCACAACCAAAGCTTTACTACTTAAATTGATCAACTGCATTTCTAGAGATCCAGTACCAATTCCAAATGGCACAAGGGTAAATAAAAGCAAGGAAATGACTGAAAACTAATTGTTTTGTTTTCGTTCTTTCTCGCCCAAAAATAATTTGCTTTATTTTGCTTACGTACAGAACGATTAAACAAAGATGAAAAGTTGTGTATATTGTAGAAACGTTTGCGAATTGTTTTGTTAATATTAACAAACACTGCTCGTTAATCAATTCCGAAAGATTTTAAAATATATAAATATTTTTTTTATAAAATAAGAAAGTGTTTATGAAACTAAAGAGCCACAGCTCCACATCCAAAGAGCAGCCTTTGGCTCGCGAGCCGTAGTTTGCCGACCCCTGGTCTAGTCTATAGTTTTATTAAAATGTTAAAGAAAATCTCAAAATCGTCTTACCTTTTGGGCATGTTTCTCCTGTACCTCTGCACTGGCTGACTTACGGAAACCCTCATTTTCCATACGCATTTGATAGCGTTTCAATTCAGCTTCCAGTTTCTGTAATTTCTGTTCGTTAAGATTATTAGCTAACTTTGACTTTTCTTCCTTAGGTTTGTACAAATCATTCGTGGAAATACCTTAAAAAACAGAAACAAGTTTATTTAAAAAAAAAATAAAAAATAATACAAATGCCAACAAATAAACTCACCAAAACTACACAAATGCCCAGCAGTGGAAAATAATTTCAAATCCTTATTTGTTTTAGAACTATCAGTTAACATTTCCAAGTGTACACCTCTTACCAAAGTTAAAGCTTGTATTTCCTGTATATGGCTTTGCAAGAGCTGTAAAGCTTCTTCATTATGAGCATACAGCTTTAATTGTGGATCATATTTTTTGGATATATTATGACGACTCTTAAGTTGTCTTATATTTTGTGAAATATCCAAAATTTCATTAATTTCTTGCTCTAATTGAGTATTATGGAATCTATTTAGTTCAATTTCGATATTTTGAGGCAAATATTTTAGCAATTCTTCACTTAGGTAGGGAGTAAAAGGACTCATTGCCTGTAGAGACCAGCTTAAAGCAGTGGCTAAAGTGGCACAGTGTATGTAACCCTCAGACTTTTGGGAATTTATGTTAGCTTTACAGGTTTCCTATTTTAAGTAAGTATATTAACTTAATTGAATCTAATTAATAGGAAATATTGATAATTTAACTCACCACATACACATCACATAAATTATTGTACAAAAATTGCTTTAAAGCGTGGGTGGCGGCATGTAAATTATAGTTTTCAAAGCTTTCTTGGCATATTTTTAAGGTTTCCGCTAAACGACTTAAAATCCATAGATCCCATTTCGTTAGGGGAACATGATTCATAGATTCCACTTCATTTAAAGGCATATTTAAACGTTCTGCTGCTCCCAAAGTAAATCTTGTAGCTTGCCATATTTTATTTAGGAACAATTTATTGGTGTAGCATTCATTGACGTCGAAATTGATAAAATGACTTTTGATGTTGTGACTGCAAAGGGTAAAACGTAAGGCATCCGTACCACATTCTTGTATACCCTGAGGAAACATACGCTGCAAACCTTTAAGGGATTTTTGCAACTCTGTAGCACTTAAAATGCCCGCTTTGTGGGAAGTTTTGACATCCTCTTGTAGCGACTAAAATGTATAAGTATAAACTTGATCATTTAGATATGAATATTAAGAGCAATAATTTACCTCCAGTGAAGCTCCCTGCACTACTTGTTGAGGAGTCACTACATTACCCAAACTCTTGGACATTTTACGTCCATGAGCATCACATACTATGCCATTTAAAAGTACTTTTTTAAAAGGTGCTGAGCCCGTCAGCTTCACACCCAACATTACCATTCTGGCTACCCAAAAGAATAAGATATCATGCCCCGTCTCCATAACATCTAAAGGATAATCTTTCTTATATTCTTCAGAAGGCCAATTGGAGGCGGAAAATGGCAGTAAAGCTGATGAAAACCAAGTATCCAAAACATCAGAATCCTGTGTCACTGTTATTGAGTTTGATTTTAAAATGTCTGCTGCTTTACTTAAAGCTTCGTCCGCTGAATGAGCAGCCACCCAAGTGGATTCATTGGTTGTATTATCTACAGCCTTATAGGCTGGTATCTGATGACCCCACCACAATTGTCGCGACACACACCAATCATGACAATTTTCCAGCCACTTTTGCCAATCAATTTCAAAATTAGGTGGTACAATTTGTAAACGTCCACTTAAAACTTCAGCCAAAGCCTCATCGGCCATGGGTTGACAGTGCAAAAACCATTGTTTTCTCAACATATACTCGATGACATCCTTAGAGCGTGAGCAAATGGGTAATTGCATGTTATGGTCCCTCACACCAGTTAATAGCTGCAATTCTCCTAGCTGTTGCAAAATTTTTTCGCGAGCCTCAAAACGTGGCAATAAAGCAAACTGTTTGTAGTCCTCATTTATGGCACCGGTAGGGGTAAATACCTGTTTGGCTTTAAGTAAATGCCTATTGGCCAAATCGAAATCATTACGATCATGAGCCGGAGTAATTTTAACTGCGCCTGTACCAAACTCTGGTTCAACTGTTACATCGAATACTAGAGGTATAGTTTCTTCACGGAAGGGATGCCACAACAAAACCTCCGGCATATCACGATACTTTTTATATCGCTCATCTGTAGGATTTACAGCAACAGCCACATCGCCCAGTAAAGTTTCAGGTCTGGTGGTGGATACTGTTATAAATTCGTTATCACTACCCAAAATTTTATACTTTATATCATAAATGCGGCCAAAAGTAATATTTTTATCATAACCAGGCACCGCAACTTCGGTGGCACCTTTCAAATCCAAAGTTTCTACCTCAATATCAGAAATGGCTGATTCTAAGGCACAGGACCAATTGACTAGAGACTCTCTGCGTGTCATAAGACCCTCCTCAAACAAGCGTATAAATGCTTCATTGACAGCATAAGCCTGACGCTAAAATATTACAATTTCTTTAACCTAAAAATTCAAAATAAATATTTACTTCCACTTACCTTATCCATGGTAAAATACTCTCTATCCCATGTTAGAGTACAACCCAACTTACGCAAATCTTGAGTTATGCCCTCACCTTTTTCTTCTTTCCATTTCCATACTTCCTTCAAAAACTCCTCACGTCCTATTTGATGTCTAGTGACACCTTTCTCTTTTAATAATTTCTTTTCCACCACCACTTGGGTGGCAATACCAGCATGATCTGTTCCCGGTATCCAAACAATTTCATAACCCAATTGTCTTTGTTGCCGACATATGACATCCTGTACTGTGGCCATGAGAGCATGACCCAAGTGTAAATTTCCGGTAACATTGGGTGGTGGTAGCAACATACGAAAAGTACCCGGTTTACATTTACCTTTAGACTCGCTAGGCTGTGAGTAACTCTTCTGCCATTTGTCTTGTTCCACTAATTTTGGTTGATAACCCGGTGCTAAGGAGGCTGTTGCAGAAAAATATAAAACAGTTTATAAAAAATTTATCAATGAAATTGGTAGTGTCATCACCTAAATTTGAGGTCCAACGTTGTCGCTGGAGGTAAATTAATAGATTTGCAGGTTTTACATAATTTTTTTGATTTATTTTATTAGAAAATTGCAAAAGTTTATAATACATTTTTAGCAAAAATTTACGAAAATTTCGCTTTTAGGCAATGATTACATCAGCTGTAGAGTTAAGCCGATCATCTGTTTTTGTTTTGATTCTTCTTCTTTCCGTTTTGTGACAATTGTTTATGGTAATGCAGTGTAATATGGTAAATTAAGTATGTACTAATGTATGTCTACTCAGGCATGGCCGATCATATGATAACCTACACCAAAGATATTTTCTACATGAGGGCTTATATGGGTCTATCCTTAAAAATTTTGGAAGAGGAATTTACCTCTATATCAAAGTTATTTATATAGAATTTCATCGTGTTTACATGAAAACACAGACGGACTTAACTAAATCGATTCAGAAAGCGATTTTGAGCCGATTGCTATACTTTAAGGTGGATGTAGGACAAATTTTTGGGTGTTACAAACATCAGCACAAACGCATAATACCCTCCCCACTATAGTGGTGTAAGGTATAATAATTAACTCCTTTTTCGACGACCCATACAACTTTTATTTATACCTTCTTTCCTACCTTCTTTTTTGATTACAAGTATTTTTAGAACATAACATATTAATGAAAATATAAAGTCATATATTTTTTTAATAATAACATTTGAAATTTTAATAAAAAATTAAAAAAATATGTTACTCTCATTTTTTAATATTTTTGATTAAAAAAGTTATATTATTTAAAATACTTTACAACTGATACCAACACTGTTATAAAAATTTACTCCCCTTTTTATACAACCATGACAATCAGTTGTTGTTGTTCTTCTGCACTTGTATGTGAAAAATACACAAAAAAATAAGAAGACGTAACAAGAAAATTTGTCCGGGTATAGTTGCAGTGAAAAAATAGTTAAAAATATCAAAAATTATAAATAAATGCATAGAATAACTTAAAAATAACAACATACTGCTAGAGAATATGCAAAAATAAAAAAGATTTTGCAAAAAACAACAAAAGAAAACTTCTATTTAAAGAAGAAAATTACGGCAGCAAAAATAGATAAAAGCTAGCGGAAAAAAGGTAAAGTAGAAATATAAAGTGGGAGTTTTTTAAGCAAATCTTTTAAAAACGAAGTATATTTTAAATTCCCCATAAAATTGGTAATAAAATTTCTTTTAATTTTATAGTTAGAATAATTTTCTAATTAGCATTTTTTGCAAGAAAGAAAAAAAACGAAATAAAAAAATGGTGTTACAAAACAAAATGTCAAATTAGCAGCAAAAACAAAGAAAAACAGCGCAGGTGCGTATTGAAGGGTCAAAAGAGAAACCACAAAAAGATTGATTTTTCCCTACACAAAATTCCAATTAGTTGGTTGAAAAATTTTACAGCATTCACATCGTAAACGCGCTAAATTTTTTTACGGAAAACAAAAATAACCCATAATATTTAAAAATCTAATAGAAAAACTTAATTAAATCAAACTAAACTTAATAAAATAAAAAAACTACTGGCTGTTGTTATAAACAGAAAGAACATAGAGCGCGTGTGAAAATAATTTCATAATTAAAATTTGAAAAAATATTTTTCATACATATAAAAATACGTTTTTTTTTTTGTAATAAACCAACGAAAACTAATTTTTTCTACTCAATTGTTAAAATTAAAAAAGCTTTTGTTAAAAAATTAAATAAATTTGTTTGTAATTGGAAAAATTATGTAAAAAACCAAGGGGTTTTCAAACAAAAAAATTTTTCTTCCTCTACTTTTTTACAACACCGAGAAAAAAATCTTCATGGAAGAAGTGTAATACAAAAAAAAAAAGAAAACCCAGAGAAATCACCTGAATTTTTTACATCACATAAAGTAACAAAATATAAATACAAACAAGCAAATGCTAGAATAAATAAAAATTAACAAACCCCCCTTTTTGGAAACCGAAAAAAAACGGAACTTAACCTAAAAACAAACCAAGAGAGTTTTTAAGTGAGTAAAGCAAAAACAACTAAAAACAACCCCACTCTCCTGTTTTAATTTTTTTATTTTATATTTATTTTTCGTGTTTGTGTTTTCTCGTTTATTTTATTTGTGTGTTAGTTAATGTTTACATTTAGTGAAAAAAAAACAAATTTTGTTTTCTGAAGTAAAACTGGAAAAAATTATTAAATTTGAACAGAAACAACAACAATCTTATGAAAATATTCTACAAAACAAATAAAGATAGTAATTGTTTAGGTACTTTTTTATTTTGTTTCTTATCTACCTTTTTGTGTTATTTTCATTCCATGTTTATTTATTAATAATTATTATCATTTTAATTATAATTAGAATAATTAGACACATCCTTAAATGATTTTTTAATTAAACTCATACCTATTTGAGATAAAACTTGAATTCCAAAAGCTTTAACTAAAAATAAAAAAAAAATTTAAAGTCCCCTATTTTGCTATTTGTTCGCATGGTACTAAACTTAATTAAATTTCATAATATTACGAAAATTATAAATTCGAATTGGATTGTTTGCATTATTTTATACCTAATTAAGAAATAGTCTATAATTTTTTATCCATTATAATCGAGTTTTTGAGTGTTTTTATGCAAATTCTCGAATATAGAATAGGTATGACTACTATTTTATTAAGACTTTTAGGAATCAAACACTTTTAATGAGTGTAAACGGCTTTACTAGGTAAAAGCTGTTTGTACGGCTGTCGATTAATTTGGACTGACCGATTATATCTCGTATATTTTTCGATCCTATTGATAAACAGTTTAAATCATATATTTTGACTTCAAATGGAACATTTCTTGTTAATTTATGTTCTAGTTCAGTTCTAGATAAGTTTAAGTTCAGTTCTAGTTCATTTCTAGTTCAGTTCTTGTTCAGTTCTTGTTCAGTTCTAGTTCAGTTCTAGTTCAGTTCTAGTTCAGTTCTAGTTCAGTTCTAGTTTAGTTCTAGTTAAGTTCTAGTTCAGTTCTAGTTCAGTTCTAGTTCAGTTCTAGTTCAGTTCTAGTTCAGTTCTAGTTCAGTTCTAGTTCAGTTTTAGTTCAGTTCTAGTTCAGTTCTAGTTCAGTTCTAGTTCAGTTCTAGTTTAGTTCTAGTTAAGTTCTAGTTCAGTTCTAGTTCAGTTCTAGTTTAGTTCTAGTTAAGTTCTAGTTCAGTTCTAGTTCAGTTCTAGTTCAGTTCTAGTTCAGTAGTTCTAGTTCAGTTCTAGTTCAGTTCTAGTTCAGTTCTAGTTCAGTTCTAGTTCAGTTCTAGTTCAGTTCTAGTTCAGTTCTAGTTCAGTTCTAGTTCAGTTCTAGTTCAGTTCTAGTTCAGTTCTAGTTCAGTTCTAGTTCAGTTCTAGTTCAGTTCTAGTTCATTTCTAGTTCAGTTCCAGTTCAGTTCTAGCTCAGTTCTAGTTAAGTTCTAGTTCAGTTCTAGTTCAGTTCTAGTTCAGTTCTAGTTCAGTTCTAGTTCAGTTCTAGTTCAGTTCTAGTTCAGTTCTAGTTCAGTTCTAGTTCAGTTCTAGTTCAGTTCTAGTTCAGTTCTAGTTCAGTTTTAGTTCAGTTCTAGTTCAGTTCTAGTTCAGTTCTAGTTCAGTTCTAGTTCTGATCTAGTTCAGTTCTAGTTCAGTTCTAGTTCAGTTCTAGTTCAGTTCTAGTTCAGTTTTAGTTCAGTTCTAGTTCAGTTCTAGTTCAGTTCTAGTTCAGTTCTAGTTCAGTTCTAGTTCAGTTCTAGTTCAGTTCTAGTTCAGTTCTAGTTCAGTTCTAGTTCAGTTCTAGTTTAGTTCTAGTTTAGTTCTAGTTCAGTTCTAGTTCAGTTCTAGTTCAGTTCTAGTTCAGTTCTAGTTCAGTTCTAGATCAGTTCTAGTTCAGTTTTAGTTCAGTTCTAGTTCAGTTCTTGCTCAGTTCTAGTTCAGTTCTTGCTCAGTTCTAATTCCGTTCTAGTTCAGTTCTTGGTCCGGTTTTAGTTCAGTTCTAGTTCAGTTCTAATTCTAGTTCAGTTCTAGTTCTAGTTCAGTTCTAGTTCAGTTCTAGTTCAGTTCTAGTTCAGTTCTAGTTCAGTTCTAGTTCAGTTCTAGTTCAGTTCTAGTTCAGTTCTAGTTCAGTTCTAGTTCAGTTCTAGTTCAGTTCTAGTTCAGTTCTAGTTCTAGTTCAGTTCTAGTTCAGTTCTAGTTCAGTTCTAGTTCAGTTCTAGTTCAGTTCTAGTTCAGTTCTAGTTCAGTTCTAGTTCAGTTCTAGTTCAGTTCTAGTTCAGTTCTAGTTCAGTTCTAGTTCAGTTCTAGTTCATAGTTCTAGTTCTAGTTCAGTTCTAGTTCAGTTCTAGTTCTAGTTCAGTTCTAGTTCAGTTCTAGTTCTGTTCTAGTTCAGTTCTAGTTCAGTTCTAATTCAGTTCTAGTTCAGTTCTCGTTCAGTTCTAGTTCAGTTCTAGTTCAGTTCTAGTTCAGTTTCTAGTTCAGTTCTAGTTCAGTTTTAGTCAGTTCTAGTTCAGTTCTTGCTCAGTTCTAGTTCTGTTCTTGCTTAGTTCTAATTCCGTTCTAGTACAGTTCTAGTTCAGTTCATGGTCCGGTTCAGTTCTTGCTAGTTATATTCTAGGGCAGTTCTTCACTTCTAGTTCAGATAAAATTCAGTTGTAGTTTTTTACTTCAAAATACTGATTTATTGATCGAGAACAATAGTCAATCACTTTTATTAGCACATTCTTTTTAAGAAAAACTTTCGTTTGGTATAAGCTTTCGCGAAGTATGATGCATACTGTTAATATCTCAATCATCATCTTGATATTGTTATAAATTTTGACAGTATAAATGTTCATGAATAAAAAAATCAGCTGTTGAAATGACTCCGTTTTATAGTCGCCTTGCACAGTACATACATTATATGTGCATGATTGTATGTTTAAGAATTATGTATATTGACAGTATTATTTTGGGTTTATATTATTAAAAAATTTGACAATTAATAGATTAGCCTGATAAGAACGTCAGATATTATATTGAAAAATAAGTTAAAAATACATTTTTCAAACCTGTGCCTGAACATGTACAAGATAAATAAATAAATATGTATTTTATATTGATAGTCTAAAAAATAAATTTTATTATTTCTTTGTTGTTATTCTATATCAGTTAAAAATCGTCTAAAATACTAAGCAAATATAAATGTTAGTTATTTGTCTGCAATTTTTGTCGCTTTATTGTAGTAGTTAATCAGATTTTTACTTTTCTTATTGTTTATTTTTTAACTTAATGTGAGTTTATTTAATCACCCCCTTCTTTTCATATACATATTTGCTTATTTTAAGTAAATAATTTACTTACATACAAATGTATATAAAGACAAATATACCCCAGTCTGTGTAAATAAAAAGTGTTTTTAAGTAATTTATTTTACACGGCACTTTGACATTCAATCATTAATTTTAGTATTTTTATTTGTACTACAAAATTGTAAAAAATTTCTTTCTAAATTATTTGTCCTTAGAATATGACATGATATAAATGTTTTTACTTCGCTACTATTAGCACACGAACTTTATTCGAATTAATAATTACTTGATTACGTTGTAATGTTGTCATTAGAAACAAATTTTCTTTAAACAATAGAAAAACTTTGAACATTGATCAATTATTTTATATTTTATTCTTGAGGAATTTAATTTTAAAGACGTCATTAGTTTTTTAAACTATTGAGGACATAATTAAACACCTTTAAAAAAAGTTTTCAAAAATAATAAGAAATTATTACATAGTAATTAAATATTTTGTAAATTTATTGTAATGTTAAATTTCCTTTGCTTTTTTATTATTATTAGTATTTATAAAGTAATTATTAATAAACTTTGGCCAGAAAGATAATGATTTTTTAATAATGACATATTTTGTTTTAAAGTACGTAACAAACAGTAATGTATAATTAATAAATAGACTTTTAAAGGTGAGAGTTTAATTATAAAATAAAAATAAAGAATGATTATTAAATTAATGTAAATTTCATAGTTTTGGTAGTTCCTACCCAAAGAAAGTACATAACTTCAAAATATATGTTACTTACGACAAAATTTAAAAAAAAAGTCGAAACACTGAGACCAAGCTAGTCTTTGGTAATAGGACATTTTCTCTATTACATCTGATTCATGAGATATCGCTTCCTGAAGTTTAAAAAAAATGCAATTTTCGGCCTTTTTTGAGATGTTATAACAGCGCCAAGACAATCTAATTTTTACAATGTTGAATAACATCTGAAAGTCCATTCTGACAACTTTAAAATAGTATTTGAAAAAGCCTTTGAAAAATAATGGTTTTCGTTATATTTATGGTATACCCTACAATACTATAGTGCAGATGTTGTTATGCTGTGTAAATATTGTTTATAAAATATTGGATCCATACCTAACTTCAGGACAAGATATCTGGAATCTCTCAGGTAATGAAGAAAATGTGAGGTCAGATTCGGATTTAGCTCGATCATTCACAAAAGTATATTTTTGTCGACCTGTGTTATTATTTGACACTAAACTTTCGAATTTCAAAACTCGATTTTTCTTAAAATTGTGTTCAGTTCTAGTTCAGTTCTAGTTCAGTTCTAGTTCAGTTCTAGTTCAGTTCTAGTTCAGTTCTAGTTCAGTTCTAGTTCAGTTCTAGTTCAGTTCTAGTTCAGTTCTAGTTCAGTTCTAGTACAGTTCTAGTTCAGTTCTAGTTCAGTTCTAGTTCAGTTCCAGTTCAGTTCTAGTTCAGTTCTAGTTCAGTTCTAGTTCAGTTCTAGTTCAGTTCTAGTTCAGTTCTAGTCAGTTCTAGTTCAGTTCTAGTTCAGTTCTAGTTCAGTTCTAGTTCAGTTCTAGTTCAGTTCTAGTTCAGTTCTAGTTCAGTTCTAGTTCAGTTCTAGTTCAGTTCTAGTTCAGTTCTAGTTCAGTTCTAGTTCAGTTCTAGTTCAGTTCTAGTTCAGTTCTAGTTCAGTTCTAGTTCAGTTCTAGTTCAGTTCTAGTTCAGTTCTAGTTCAGTTCTAGTTCAGTTCTAGTTCAGTTCTAGTTCAGTTCTAGTTCAGTTCTAGTTCAGTTCTAGTTCAGTTCTAGTTCAGTTCTAGTTCAGTTCTAGTTCAGTTCTAGTTCAGTTCTAATTCAGTTCTAGTTCAGTTCTAGTTCAGTTCTAGTTCAGTTCTAGTTCAGTTCTGGTTCAGTTCTGGTTCAGTTCTAGTTCAGTTCTAGTTCAGTTCTAGTTCAGTTCTAGTTCAGTTCTAGTTCTGTTCTAGTTAGTTCAGTTCTAGTTCAGTTCTAGTTCAGTTCTAGTTCAGTTCTAGTTCAGTTCTAGTTCAGTTCTAGTTCAGTTCTAGTTCAGTTCTAGTTCAGTTCTATTTCAGTTCTAGTTCAGTTCTAGTTCAGTTCTAGTTCAGTTCTAGTTCAGTTCTAGTTCAGTTCTAGTTCAGTTCTAGTTCAGTTCTAGTTCAGTTCTAGTTCAGTTCTAGTTCTAGTTCAGTTCTAGTTCAGTTCTAGTTCAGTTCTAGTTCTAGTTCAGTTCTAGTTCAGTTCTAGTTCAGTTCTAGTTCTAGTTCAGTTCTAGTTCAGTTCTAGTTCAGTTCTAGTTCAGTTCTAGTTTATTTTGATATTTCACTTCGAAATATGTATGTATTACAAAAAAAAATTAATTTTTAAATTATTAGTAATTTTATAATAAAAATTAACTTGTGGTATACAACATTTTAACATTTCGATTAGAAAATTTATCAAAGAAAATGACAATTTGTAATAATAAATGTCTTTGAGCAAACATTTCAATTGTAACAGCACACGAATTGTGTTATTGCGAATTATTCCTTTCTATAATAGTTACTTTTTCTATTATTATTTGCTTTTTTCTGTCGAAACTAATTGATGACATTATTTTGATTGTACGAGATTAAGTTTTTTTTTTCATTTACGCTACGATAATAATAATAATAGTTAACTATAATTTTTGTTGGCGCTGCTATTGCTGCTGCTGCTATAGTAGTAGTTATGACTATTATTAAACTTTCCATCTATCATCTGTTGGCAATTGTACCGACGTACAAGTAGTACTCTCCCACATGTTTATAATAAAGAGAAATAAAATAGATAATCGTTTAAAAAAACTAGAAGAAATTCTGTTTAAAAACTTGTTTACAAAGATTTGTGGGTTTATGAAGCTTTTGATGAAGACCAATTTCTCAGTAGGTAATTTTTTAAAAATTAAAATTTTTGTGTTGTTAAATTTGTCTTCATTTCTACTTTTAATTCAAAAAAATAACTATTAATCCAACCCGCTCTCTGACAGTTGTTGTAGTTTTTAACCGATTTGTTGTTATTTTTTCACAAATTGAAATCAATGGTAAGTCACTTTGACAAGCGGGCAAGACAGACAACTAAAACAGCAGTTAATAACACTTGAGTAATATTACTTACATAAACAAACACTATACAAATCAAAAGTTATAATACATTTATAATCATGTCTACAGATCAGATGTATTTGTATAAACCTCCCCCCCAAAAAAAAACAAAAAAATTGGAACATTGTGTACAATAACAGCAACAAAATTACAAAACTACTTACTGACAATGATAAAATTAAACATGATGATGATGGTGATAGTGGTGGCGATGGTGATGGTGACGTTGTGTATAAATGATACAGACACACAGATGATTATGATGACGATGTGTACTCAAACGTAATAGTTGAGGTAAACAAGAAAAATAGACCAAACCAACCAGCCAGTCAGCCAACCAACCATCCAACAAATTTTATAATAATAGAGCGCGCATGGCCCAGTTTTTTTTTTTCTTCTTGAACAGCAACAACAATAACAGCAAAAGCAATAACAAAATTCAATATAGTGCATTTAAGATTTGCTTATATTATTTTATATACCCAGCAAAAACTTTCATTATCCAATAGCATTTAAAGTCAATATTTTAACATGACGGTGATAATATAAAAGGCAAGTACTTACCACGATCGCTTGCAAATAAGGTGTTATGTAAGTTCAAGCTCTGTTTTTGAAAAAAATGTCGATGAGAATAGGTTTTGCGCTACTTTACCAGTGCCTCTGGTGGGAATCGAACCCACCGCCTCCGGTCTACCAGACTAGAACACTAACCACTAACCTATGGGAGGCCATTGTAAGTCATTACCAAACTTCTTCTATGTAATGCAGACGACAGATGACAGTAAAAATATCTTGACTTTTAATAATAATAATAAAAAGGGTGGTTATTACAGTTTTCTATTTTGTTTCCAGCTTTATTATACACATTCCTTTATACACACTGAATAAGTGTAACTTATGACATTTAAGCAAAAATTTAATCAAATATTTAAAATTGGAAACATCAACAAAGGAATATGTGTGTCAATAAAATTTTGTTTTCAAATTTTGTATGCAATTTCCATAAAATTACAATGTATTTTTTCCAAATAATGTTTCTTTCTTCTTGTCTCTTTTATTTTGCCACATAGTAATTTTGTATTTGACAGCATCTGCTGTTAAAGAGCATCATGATGCGTATTGTGTGTTTGAGAGCAGATTTTTGGAAAATTGCTGAAATATGCACTTTGTATTATTTTTAGGTTAGTTCTTTTTTTATGCTCTGTAGTGCGTAGTTCAGAGAATTTAACCGAAAAGCCTGCATACCACCCATGCAGGCGTTAAAAAGTTACCTAGTAATATACATACATAGGTACTACATGATAATGGTATATAACCCTTACTCTTATGTATAGTTATCCCAGTTATTAGGTCGTTTGTTGGTTTGCTGCTTTTTGCCATTCATGTGATAACATGTGATTCTCTTTTATGTTTTGTTTAGTCTTTTTTCGGTTTTAATTTCTTTTTATTTTAAATTTCAAATCTGTGTTCTGTTTTTTTTTTGTTTAGTTTTTCTCTGGTTTTAGTTAAAAAGAGCACCTATTGTAATTGGGTTATATTTAGTTTGTCTTTACTACGGCAATTATTTTTATTCAAAACAAAATTTGAATTGCTGTGATTTGGGGTAAAAAACATTTTGGGTTTTTAATTAGCATTAAAGTTTAATTTATGTTAGTAAATAAATATCAAGCATTGAACAAATTTGTTGCATTTAAATTTATTTTTTTTTTAATTAATATCAAGGTTAGGTTAGATAAATAAGGGTTATGAACTATATAAAGTTGCAAAGAGGCACCCAATATGACCTCACATTACAGGTAAAATCATCTAGAAACGAATCTAAAAGAGACTGCAAGATGAATGGGAAAGAGAATTCAAGAAAATATTCCCATGTCTCCTTGGGAAACCCTGGTGCACCCATAAAATTCAGATAAGACATTTGAACAGGATACTTTTGTGTTATTCATTACGCACACTTTGGCTAGAAGGTTTTACCAGATACAACAATATCCGCTAATACTGTTGAAAAAATAGAAGAAAAAACAAAGATAAAATAATGAATTCCTATCTAAATATGTAGAGATAGAATTATTATGGGTTTAGGTTAGGTTTAGGTAAGAAGCGTAGCCATTCAATCAATCATGAGTGGCTCACATGGGTCTACATAATTGCGGTTCCGTTGCTATACCCTAGTGGTCGTAGGATTCCATTTAAGTATTACTCTCTACTTTCAGATTTAAACCAACCAGTTTGATTCACAAAGTTTAGGATATTTTTAAGGCATATCCCAGATAGCTCATCCAAACAAGATAGAGCAGCAAAACCGAAACATTGTTCTCTGCTTTCAGTGATTGATGGGCAATAGCAGAGGAGATGAGGTATTGTTTCCTCTTCCTCCTCATTATTACAACTCCTACAGTAGTCGTTATATTTGAGACCCATTCTTCTGGAGTGATTGCCAATTCTACAGTGTCCCGTTATGACTGATACCAGCATTCTTATCTGTTCCCTGCGAAAGCTTAATAATAACCTTGACCTGGGAGATACCAGTAAATGCGTCAATTTCATCTTCCCCTATGTATTACTATGCCCAGGAACCCATATTAGCGTTATCCTAGAATGTCTCGCTATCTCATTCAGAGATACCCAGTATTTTTCGGTTAACCTAGATGTCGTAAAGACATCCGCTAGACTTTTGATCGCAGATTTGCTGTCCGTATATATACATATATCACCCGATATTTGATAATACCTCAGCCATTTGGCGACACATTTGATAGCAGATCTAAAAGAGGATTTGTTTCCAAATCTTTCAATGTAAAAGTCACCACCCACCCGTCCACTCCTCTTGGAGCCGTTAGTGTAAACATTTGTTACAACATTTCTAGCAGGAACTCGGATATAAAACGTCTGTCGAAGTGAGGTTTCGCAACGCAATAGTCTACATTAAGATGCAAGGTTTCGAAATGTTAATTATTCGTGTGTGCCCTATGCCCTTACTACCAGACCACGAACCACATGCGTTTAGTCTGCAGAATTAAGGGCCAGTTAAATCGCCATTAGCTGGTAACCAATTCATTATAGTTAGCAGGGCCTTATAGTTGCAATGTTTCGACGGGTACGTTCGATGGCTGCACAATGAGAAGGGTTTTCCATTGCCTGCCACCATAGAATAGTATGGGCTTAACAACAGCTATATTAGCCTTATTTATCCTGTTTTTGATATACATATTCCAGGATAGTTTACTTTCATGGATTACTCCAAGGTATTTCGCATGTTCAGTGAGATTGAGTCTTATTTCATCATACGAAATACCTTGGAGTAGAATGATGATAGTATTGGAAGGGAATTCTACGAGGTTCGACGCTTAAATAGCCAATTCACTCCCATCTCCTAAATTATATAATGTTTTTTTCTAGCCATTTCTGCCTCAGACTCTATGCACCAGGACAATCGTACAAAATATGTTCTACTGTCTCCAGCTCCTCTTCATCCTCAGCCAATTACCCAATGAGGCTCCTATTGCGCAGTGACCGGTTATCACTCCTACCAGAATTCTAATACTCCTTCTGTCCAACCCAACTGGTTGTCTTGGCATTTAACCTCTTCCATAAGGCCTTTAATGCACA
This sequence comes from Lucilia sericata, assembly GCF_015586225.1. Classification (NCBI taxonomy): domain Eukaryota; kingdom Metazoa; phylum Arthropoda; class Insecta; order Diptera; family Calliphoridae; genus Lucilia; species Lucilia sericata. The sequence continues at coordinate 2,710 of NW_023996418.1, read as the reverse complement.
GCAGTCCATCCTGCTGTGCCTAGGATTGGTTAGAGGAGTTCCGGAATTTAAACAGACTTTATTAAGGAGGCTAATGTTTAGAAAATTTTAGAATGAAATTGTTGTTTTATCCCTTTGGAACAGCCAAATAAGTCTTCCATCACTTGAACTTTTTCAAGGTGCCATGGAGTAATCCCAAAACCCTATAAAAGTGCAATTCCACTCGGAGACCATAAGGTCCATTGTGATTCCCTTCATAGAAAGTGACTTTGGATATTCACTTTCTATGAAGAAACAAAACAATGGAAAAAGAAAAAACATAGGTAAATAGAAGACATGAATGGTAACAGCTCGATTCCCAAGGGGGTTTAACCCGGAAGATTTATCTTAAAATCTATTCTTCGAACGTGAGATAATCTGAGTCTCCCTTTTAAAACTCATTTAAAGAAATGTCTAATTCCCCTGATAAAACCTAGAAGACTGCGAGGATAAAGTCCCGCAATTTCCGCCAGTTCCTCAGGGAAATGCGGTGGCGGAAAAACTTGCAAGGAGAGACCTATTTGCCTCTATTATACAATGAAATTCGAATGATTCACTAATCATTCTTGGATCAGTAATATGAATTGTAAAGTATCAAATGGAGGAAAGCTACGAGGATACTTATTGGGCTGGATAGAAGTAGTCGAGTCCATTAAATATGGCTTTTAATGGGGCATTGTTCTATTAAGAATTGGAAGGAGAGACCTATTTGCCTCTATTATACAATGAACTTCGAATGATTCCCTAATCATTCCTGGAATAGTAATATGAATTGTAAAGTATCAAATGGACGAAAGCTACGAAGATACTTATTGGGCTGGATAGAAATAGTCAAGTCCATTAAATATGGCTTTTATTGGGGCATTGTTCTATTAAGAATTGGGGAGCTATAGAGTCAGGGTTTTAAACAAAAAGTGCGACAAATTGGGAAACAACGTTAGAGGCAATCCATGCAATCTGGATTTAAAGCAATGAAGATACTTATTGGATTGGATAGTAATAGTCTAACGACTTTGACATGACTTTTAATGGGGCATTGTTCTATTAGGAATTGGGGAGCTCTATATTATATTAAAAGTGTTGCATGTAAAAATTTTATAAAATAGATTCCACGACGAACTGGGAAATATTGCTGGAGGCAATCTGTGCGGTTTTATCAGGAAAAATAATCGTTATATCGAGTGGAGGCTTTAGTGAGGATTTAGATCTTCTGTCACAATTCTTGTTTAGATCTGAATCTGAAAAATGTATTTTCCTTTTTTTCTTGTTTCTTTTATTTTAAGTTCTGTAGATATTTCTGTTCAAGGAAATCGTTATAAAATACATAAATAATATTTTATTATATTCGAAATTGTAAATATTTAACCTTTGACCTTTTATCACCAAAAAAGGGTTGATTTTTTCAAAAGAAAAAAGAGACAATCAAGCAGCATTATTTGTTTTCTATGTCAATATTTTCTTAGGACAAAAAGAAAACAAAAATCTTGTGGTATTTATTTGAGGAAAATTATGTTTGTTTTAAAGTTTAAACTTTATTTTAGCAGCAAAATTAGTTAAATCATAACTTTACTAAAATTGAAGAAACTTTTTTTTTGTAAAATACTTTTTATAAACTTGATTTTGTGCAACGACAACAATAAAATAAAAGTTTCAAATTATTTTCTCCTAAAAAAAAAACATAAATAACTATTTTAACCAAAACTGAACAAAATGTCATTGAAAACAACTACAAACTTACAATAAATATAAGAAAATAAACAACAATCAAGCCACCTTTTTGCTCTTAATAACAATGTATTAAATTAAAACCATTTCTTATTATATTTATTTATTTATTTCTCTTTATTTTTCTTTTCTTTACAAAATTTACACCATTCTTCGTGGATTTGCCTTGGAAAAATGATGTTGATGATACCACCTGAATTACTTACTACAACAAATACTACTACGACTATTTGCCACTTAAAACAATTTGACCACACTTTAATATTATTGCTGCTGATGCTATTTCTCTACTACTGCTGCTGCTACAACATTTTTTATGATTTATTTACGTTTGTTATATTTTTTACTCGATGATGAATTTTTCGACACGATTTTCATTTGTCAACAACAAATATACAAACAAATAATCAACGATCACTTGCTGGCTGGTGCTATACTGGCTACTACAAACAACTATTCCGGTATATTGGGGCATACACACTCATGGCTATAACAACAATGCAACACAAAAATGTGACGTTCTAAAATTAGGGCAACTGAGAATATACAGAACAAAAACAAACAAGTCAGCAAGTAGAATTAATAGTAACAACAAAAACAACAACGAGTGGCAAAAAAATAAAGAAAAAATACCAAGAATAAGAAATTGTCAACTAACAACTAAGATAAACCAAGTATAAAAAGCAAACAAGAGAACGAGACGTGTGCTGGGTTGCTTGTTGTTGGGCGGTGTCAGTTTGTTGACGCATATATACATTTGCTTGTTTTTAATAATAGCCCGAAATAAAAAAAAGAAAGAATTGTGTGAACACCTCAAGACAACAAACAGTTGTTACTGGTTCCGTAATACATCAAACTAGAAGAAACTATCACAAACAATAGAAACTGAGAGCTGAACAATAAAGCAATAGAAAAAAATTCCTTTTTTTATATACATTCATATAATATAACAACAGACTACAAAATG
>NW_023996417.1:0-40780 GCF_015586225.1 Lucilia sericata | reverse complement strand
CACTCAAAAAATTTAATTGCAAAAAAAATAGATGTGATCTCAGATATTATTCTTTTGACTCTAGCGCCTTTAGTTTCACAAGATAATGGACTTTAAATTTGCTAAGAAATAGATGTTATCAGATGCTCATTCTTTGGCTCTAGCGCCTATAGTTTCTCCAGAAATTGAGTTTTAAGTTTTTACTGGAAAATTGGAATTTTACTGGGAATAGAAGTGATCACAGATTTTAAAACCTTTTGAACTTAGACCCACTAGTTGCTCCATAAATTAAGTTTATGTTTTCACTCAACTAATGCAATTTCGGTCCATTTTGGCTCTAGTTCGCTAGGAAATGGACTTAAAAGTTTTCCTCAAACAAAACACCGAATTTGGGTAAAATTAAATTAATTTTTAAGTTTTCTCTCAACAAAATGCAATTTCGGTCCATTTTGGCTCTAGTTTCGCTAAGAAATGGACACTTAAAAGTTTTCACTCACAAACTAAATTAATACAAGTTTACGATTCGAAAAAGTACCCACTTAAACTCTAAACCTTTCCAAATACACAATATCGTTTCGCCTATTTTCCTCAATCATAAAAATGATCTCCTATCAAATCCCTTTTCTGGCTGCCAACATTAACCTATAAATACTCACCCGATTTTGGACTAACTAAGTCTTTGGTTTTATTATTCATACGTCTAGGACCGGTACCAGATCCCATGGGCCGGAGTTAGGTCCAGAACCGGGTGTACCACAACCGCTTACACCTCCTGCTTGACCTAAAGCAAAATGCCACAAAAAACAACGAAAACAACAACAAAATATTTACAAACACAATACATAGCAATTGCTCTCCACGCGCCACAAAAACTCACCTGGCAGCCTGGGTGGACGGGGCTGTTCGACCGGAAGCACACGTCTACGTTTCTTTGGCAGTTTGGCTCGTGCCTGTGTATGCGAAGTACATGCAAAGTTGCTAACAATAACGGGCACTGGCAGTGCAATGGTTAGCACAACCGGCTAGAGCACATAATGCACCCACAAACATGCCTATATAGGTTTTCGGCACCATATCGCCATAACCCACTGTGGTCATTGTTTACTAGGGCCCACCATAAACCCAACGGTATGCTATTGAAATCATTGTGGGGATTCGTTTGTATTCGTTCCGCATAGACTAGACTCGCGAAAATTACAATACCCAGCACCAGGAAAAATACCAGTAATGTCAACTCCTTGGCAGAGGCTCTAAATGTTTGTATAAGAATTTTAAGACCCGACGAATGTCGCGCAGTTTAACAGTCGCATGATGCGTATATGGAGAAGAATTCCAATATATCGGCATTCTCCAAATGTGAAGCAAAACGTTGTAATACCAAATCTATGTAAAAACTGAGGGTGGCAATGTAATCAATGATATTCACTGAAGATTTAATAAAGTCACACTTATTCGGTGATGATAAAAACGGACCTATGGAAAAAATATAATTTGAATCTATAACCGTATTGTTATAATCTAAAGTCTTACTAGTATTTCAAACGTAAACCAGGCATTACAAACACATTCAATATAGAAAAAAGCTATGTGGGCATTTGTCTGAGGTTTATCCAAATACCAGGAGGAACTGCCATTTGATGTGACTACCGTTTTATTCACAATATACGGTACTCTCATATCCGGGTGGGTTTTCAAACAGAATGATAATATTGAAATGCATATAAAGAACACCGATACAACACCAATTATCTAAATAAATTAAGCATAGAGAGAGATTAGAGACGAAAAACAAACTTTCATTAGATCCATTCTTACTTTTGCGGCATTTGAACTATATGGCTCATCGAATAGTGACCATATTCGTGGTTTTATTTCCTGCCACCATGATAATGTTCCCTTATAATAGTCTTCTTCGAAACCAAATTTTCGAGCTAATTCCTCTTCGGACGGTTTTTCTGTATCTAAATCTAAACGATCTAGTACGGCAAGAGTTTCTTGAGTGTCACGATGCTGTGCGCGGTAGAGAGAAAGAGAAGCATTGAGAGTTATTTATTAAGGAATAGACTTGTGTTTGTACCTGGGTGTAAGTCATCCAACAACAGGGTTCAACTTGATTTGAATCTAAACCCCAAAATTCCAATTCTTCTTCAAATAGTGGTCCACATACATCCGTAGGATAATGAAGTTTACCAGTTCTGAAAAAGAAAATACATTTTATAAATAAATTTTTCCCGTAGATTTCAACATTTTTTTCTATATTTTGGACAATAATTTCACCTCTATTTAGTATAAGGTCTGGGCTAAAGTTTAGTCATAGTCTGGAGTATAGTATAGTCTATAGTCTGCCACGATAGTCCTAGTCTAGACTATATAGTCTAATCTATGGTTGGAACTATTGTGTGGAACTATAGAGTGGACTATAGCCTAGGCTGTAATCTGGAATATAGTCTAGTCTATAGTCTGCTAATAGTTTTAGCTCATATATTAATATAGTCTGAATAATAAACTAATCTATAGTTGGAACTATTGTCTAGTTTATAGACGGGGACTATTGTCTAGTCTTTGTCTGAAGTATAGTCTGGTCTATAGAGTGGACTATAGCCTAGGCTGTAATCTGGAATATAGTCTAGTCTATAGTCTGCCCCGTAGTTTAGCCCATACTCTGAACTATAGTGTAAACTATAGGCTGGGACTATAGTCTAGTATATAATCTGGACTCATAGTTAATTCATAGTCCGGACCATAGTTTAGTCTATACTCTGGACTATTGTTAGTCTATAGTCTGGAGTATAGTTTAGTCTGTGTGTGACTATATTGTCAGTCTATTGTCTGAACTATTGTTTAGTCTATAGTATAGTCTGGACTATACTCTTAATTTATAGTCTGAACTATAGTTTTATCTATAGTCTGAAGTATAGTTTAGACTATATAGTCTGGACTATAGTTAGTCTATAGTCGGACTATAGTTTAGTCTATAGTTTAGTCTATAGTCTGGACTATAGTTAGTCTATAGTCTGGACTATAGTTTAGTCTATAGTCTGGACTATAGTTAGTCTATAGTCAGGAGTATAGTTAGTTTATAGTTTGGAGTATAGTTTAGTCTATAGTGTGGAGTATAGTTTAGTCTATAGTGTGGAGTATAGTTTAGTCTATATTCTAGACTATATTTTAGTCTATAATCTGAACAATAGTTAGTCTATAGTCTGGACTACCTTTTTAATCGATAGTGTGGGACTTTATTTTAGTGTATAGCTTATATATAGATTTATATAAGTTTGTAGTCTGGACTATAGTTTAATCTATAGTCCGGGCTATATTATAGTCGATACTTGGGCTATAGTTTTATCTATGTCTGGACTATACTGTAGTCTGTAGACTGGACTATGGTTTTAGTTTTATAACTAAACTATATTCTAGTCCATTGTCCACGATAGTATGGACTAGTCTGAATTATAGTCTACTATATTATATGTAGTTATAGTCTGTCTATCGCCTGGTCTATAATATGGACTTTAGTCTAGTCTTTAGTATAAACTATAGTCTAGTCTATAATCTGAAATATTTTCTGTAACATAATAATGTCGTAAATAACACAATCATAAAAACATATACTCACCTATAATAATTCAACACCTGGGCAAAACTCCCGGATGTCGATCAAAAAATATTCATTTAGTAGCGGATCATAGTTGGCCAACGCTTCCGTTAATTTTGACAGTCTAGTGGCTGGGATTTTCTTTAATGTTGCCTATATGTCTCATGTCTAATGCCGCCAACATTTAAAACAACCCGATTTTCTGAATCCATATTTATTAAATTCATAGCTGTATGAGAGCGGGAATAATAGGAATTTTTTTTCGGTATATAAGTCATGATGATGAGCTAAATTAAAAACAAAAGAAAAACCAAAACAAAAAGAGCCAAAGGCTCCATTATATTACTGACCTTACGTTTAAGTGTGTGTATGTTTTGTTTTTTTTTATTCGCTATATAAGAGTATGTTATGATGGGCGTATTTGCTTTTTTTTAATTAATATTTTAATAAAATTAATTAAATGATTTTCTCTTTGAGTCCTTTTTGAGTGCTTGTTACAAAAGACGACAGCGTAGAGCGTATGATGATATACTATGATGCGATGATTTTTCTTGATTTAATTTTTTTTACAGTTGTTGTTTGCTGTTTATCTCAAGGATTATATAATGGTTGTTGTTATTAATAATAATATTAAATATTAATAATAAGTATGTATGTATGTTTGTTTTATATATAAAAATGTTGCCGATGTGTTAGTTAGTTATAGACTACTAAGCATTATAATTATTTTTATTGATACATTTGGAAAGCTGAGTTGCAGCAACAGTTAACAGCATTTGTATAGCACTAAATATGTTGTTGTTTTTTGTTAGTTGTAGTTGTTCTGGTTGATTGATCGATTGATTGATGGACAGACAAACACGCTTTCACACACATACTATTAGCTGGTTAATAAAGCCATTGTTGTTCTTGTTGTGGCAGCAGTTTAAGTTTTTGCTCTTGTTGCACTTGATATTGTTGCATTATAAAAGCCAACACATACACATGCAACAATATTTACACATGTGTATGTGTGTGTGGGGGGTTATGTATATCTATCTTTTTAATATTATTTTTAGTATTTATTTATTTAATTAATATATAATTTTTTAATTAATTTTTTCTGTTTTATTTTTAATTATTTGCAAATATATCGAACATTCAAGGCGTATGTAAAATCAATGTTCAGAGCTGTAAAAGAATTGAAAGCATATAATTTTAATTAGTTAATTTATAAATGAGATATCTGTGACAATAAGGAAAAAGTTAATAATAGTTATACTAGACTACAATCCAAATTATAGACTACACTATAGCCCATACTATAGATAACTCTTTAGTCCATAGTCCAGACTATAGGCTAGACTATAGTCCAGATTATAGACTAGTTTATAGTCCGAATATAGACGAGATAATTGTCTGGCTATAGACTAGACTATAGTTCAGACGATAGGCTAGATAATAGTCCTGACTTTAGTTCAAATTATAGACTATAGTCCGGATAAATAATACAGTCCTGACTAAAGCCTAGATTTAGACTATAGTCTAGTTTATAGTCCGAATATAGACGAGATAATTGTCTGACTATAGACTAGACTATAGATAATAGTCCAGACTTTAGTTCAAATTATAGACTAGACTATAGTCCGGACAAATAACTATAGACTAGACAGGCAATAGACAAGAATACAGTCCAGACTAAAGCCTAGATTTTTGCCCAGACTAAAGAGTATAATACAGTCCAGACTAAAGACTAGATACTAAAGACTAGATAGTCCAAACTAAAGTCTCAACTAGACTATAGTCAATAATATAGACCATACTAAAGTCCAGGCTATAGTCCTGACAATAGTTCAGAAAACATACTATAATATAGTCCAAACTATTTAACTATACTATAGTCCGTACTAAAGACCATAAACTAGACAAGAGTCCATGTTATAGACTAGAATATAGATTAGACTATAGACTGGACTAAAGTTTAGACTATAGGCTAGATTATAGACTAGACTATATTCCAGACTATAGACTGGACTATAATCCAGACTATAGACTAGACTATAGTCAAGATTATGGACTAGACTAGACAATAGTTCAGACTAAAGTCCAGACAATAGACTAAACTATTATTTATACTATAGATTAAGCTATTGTACAGACTATAGTCCGAACTAAAGACCATATTGTATATAGTCGGGATTATAGTCTGGAATATAGTCTAGTCTACAGTTTGGACTATAGGCTAGACTATAGACTGGACTATAGTCCAGACAATAGGCTAGACTATAGCCTAGATAATAGTCAAAACTATAGACTAGACAATAGTCAAGACTATAGACGAGGCTATAGTCCTGACTTTAGTCTAGACTACATTTAGTCCTGACTTTAATCCAGGCTATAGTCCTGACTGTAAACTAGACTGGACTATAGACAAGACAATAGTCTATAGACAATATTCAAGACTATAGACAAGGCTATAGACAAGGCTATAGTCCAGACTGTAGTCCTGACTTTAGTCCAGACTGTAGTCTTGACTTTAGTCCAGACTATAGTCCTGACTTTAGTCCAGACTATAGTCCTGACTTTAGTCCAGACTATTGTCCTGACTTTAGTCCAGACTATTGTCCTGACTTTAGTCCAAACTATGACTATACTATAGTCCGGACTAAAGACTATATTGAGACGAGACTAAAGACTAGATAGTCCCGACTAAAGACTAGACTATAGTCTATAGTATTATCCATACTAAAGTCTGTACACATTCTGACTGCAGTCAGAATAAAGACCAGAATATGAACTATAGTCCTTACTATAGACTAAACAATCTAGTCTAACCTTTAGTCTGGATTATCGCTTTATAATCTACACAATATCAATTTATAATCTACACAATATCTAGAATCTAGAAATGTAAAACCATATTTTTGTCTAAATCGAAATATGCACTATTTCCTTAAGGACACAGACATACATACATACATATTGAGTTGTTTTATTATTGCTTAATTAAGCCCACGTGTTTGGGTGTTATTTTTATATCTTCCATTAGGGTTATTGAACTAATAAATAAAACCAAAAAGTGGCCAAATAAAAAAACTTGATAATCAAATAAAAGTTCAAATACTATAAAAATGCTGCTCTGCTTCGTTTTACTTGACTTAATACATACATATGTAAATACATATGTATGTAAATATGTGTGTTAACTACTTTCAGCAAGCAAAATACATATGAATGTATACGTGTGAGTTATAAAACGGAAATAAAACTGAAAATTTATAAAAGTTCTGCTGGATTTTATGGCTTTTATTTTTAGCTTTGTTTTTGCTGTTTTTTCCTTATATGTATTTGTATTAGTGTCACTTGATAATTTGTTGTCTTTTTAAACACACTGTTGCTATTGACTGTCAGTGTTTCTTCCTTTAAATAATTTCTATATTTTGTTGTAATAAAACGCGCGTATTTTTCTTTTTTTTTTTTGTAAATTTATTTAGGTTGTTTTTCCTTTTAACGAGCATGCGCTTCCTATGAGCACAAAACAAGGATAATTAAGTATGTAAAGATAGTAACTGAGTCTGTTTTTAATTTCACACACATAAACACACACACACTCACACCCTTTAAACACCCGCACTCTTTGTTAATGTGGATATGAAAAATACATTAAATGACAATTTATTTAGAGTGTTTAATCTCTATAGAACATAAAATATTTAGCAACCAGTGGAAATATTAAATTTTATTCTTTACACTTCATTTGAAAATACATTTAAACCCAAAATCAAATGAAGAGGTTATAATTGTGTTTGTAATAAAAGAGATAATGTGGTTAATGTAAACCACATTCTAAATAGATATTTATTAAAGTTAATATTTTTCAGTTAAATTGTTGCTTTTAAGAAAAGAAGAAATAATTTCTTAGTTAAAATTATCTTATAAATTGTTATTACAGAATAACATAGTAACGACTACCATTTACTAACGGTATTACATGACAGTAGTATAGTAAGGACTAAATTTTAATCTCATGTAAGCATGTAAATACCTAAAGGTGTAATTTGCATACAAGAGATCAATAAAAGTCTCATTTGGTTGAGAATATTTTAAGCAAATCCGAGACATTTAGTGTAATAAAAGGTAAAAAGTTCAAGAGTTTTAATGTTCTATATAAGGGTACAGTATGGGTATTTTACGGACTCCACCAATCAAGACGTATTCTCCGTTAATGCAAATATCACACAAAGAATCATTCTAGCTCAACGATTCAATATTTTAATCCATGCTCGAATTAAAATCGTATATCAAAAGAGAGATTTTTCCCAAAATTGTGATCTTATCTCTATAAAACTCCATAAATTTGCTAAAAATTTGAACCCCTCAGTATCCAATACTGATCTCTGTAAAGTCGGTGTGGCTAAATAGATAATACTTAGTCGTTGTTTGTTGAACTCGGAGTAGTTCCGGTGCAAAGAATCGATTGTCGTAGTGAAACCAGGGAGAATTATATAGGCTACTGCCAATATCCCTCCTGTCACCCATTGCCAAGACAATTGAGACACTATTCCTTCCGGAATTACAACAACACATACATTTAGCAGAACTTCAATATGCACAGCACAATAATAGATTTAACAGCCATCACCATACAAGTTTGTCACGACCTTAATCAAGCCCGACCAAGTCAACATACGGTCCTTGTGGCACTCGACCTATCAAAAGCTTTTGATACGGTTAATCCCGCCCATCTCTTCATAGATATTTTTACATAAGATTTCTTCGACAACACCAAGAGATGGCTTGTGAGTTAAATGTATGGACGACAGTCATTGGAGTTTAGAAACCAGAGATCCAAGTCTCGTAGAATTAAACAGGGAGTTCTCTAAGCTTCCATTCAACTTCAACTTTCAAGCATATGTTAAAATAGTTTGTCACCTGGACACGAATGCCGAGTGCTTAACGTGAACACCTTCCTTGACGGCCTTATTTCACGGTGGTTTTTTTCACCCAGTGGGTAGACTAGAGACGGTCTATCACGCGCCCCTGAATCCTTCTATGAAGAACTCAGGTGGCAATTCACTGGTCTAAAGTCAATAGGAGGGGCGACTACCCCAACATCAGGTGAAACCAATCTTCTGGTATTCCTTATGATGTCATGAAAGATTGCATTATTTAAAATACAATCCCCATCAACTAATGGCCCATTCCAGTGCATTCCTTACTTCCTTGAAATAAAAGGTCTACTAAATCAGTACTAGTCTCCTGCCGGGCAGAGGAGTCTTTCCCGATCGTTCACCAATTACATCACTGTCAACCTGAAACAACATATACTGGAGCCCTACTATGCGAAGAGTAAGAGATATTCAACGGGTTCAGAAATCCAGCATAAGTCACATCACCCAGTGACATCTGTTGAGATGGCAACAGCACCGGAGAGAGAATCCAGACATATTTGGCATTTGGATATACATGTCAGTCCTTAAACCAACATTCTCTCCCCGCGAATTTGGGTATAAACCACAGCCACTACGTGGATCCTGAAGGAATCTCAACCAATTGATCGGTCAGGACTAGGTCCTGTGTGCAACCGGCCACCCGTAATGCCAGATTATATGATACTCTGGTTAGACCCCATGTCAAATTATTCCAAGGAAAGGCCGAGGATACATTTAATCATCACCAGTTTATAGTCCCGGCAGACTAGAGGTATTGGTACCACCTCTATACTCCGGGATTGCAAAACACCAAGACGGAGTTTTTCATCAAGGAAACATGCTCCATGTCACCTGGAAAGTAGGTGGCTAGGGGTAACCATAAGTTGTAGGTTAAATAGGTAGTGCGGAACTGTCCGACCGAACTGCTGGGTAGCGGTACAAAGCTGTCAAACCGCAGCCCTTAATACAGTACTACATGACGAAACGAAGGTGCTTTCGGTTGCTAATAGGGTGTCATCGGAGGGGCCACCCGAACCACTATCAAACGCTGTTAGAAAACCACATCAAATACTGTTACCAGAACAAAAAATTTGATAATTCTTAGAATGAATTAAATTTGCAGTTTAGTTGGGAACATCAGTAACTTTTATTTTGGGGCCACCCTATGTATTAGTTTGTATGTCCTTTACCTTCGTAAGAAAAATTGAGGTTTTACTAAAACTTGTAAGATTTTAATGAAACTTGTATTTAAAACTACTTTTGTATAGAACAAAATAGAAGAAATTTGTTTTAAAACGCCCTTTTAAAATAAACTTTAAAACCCATTATTATGAGGACAAAACCACAAAAAAACATTATTTCTAGAACATAGCTCCATATTTGTTATATCTAACATATGTATATGTTCATGATTTATTTACTGCTTTTGTATTAAAGCTAATTTATTAAACACATAAGTATTTAATAATCATGTTAGAAAATTTCCAATACATTAATTTCAAATAATCATTATACTATTTTTACTCTATAATTTAAACATATTTAAATAATTCTATGGTAGTATTTCATTTTCAACCACTCATTTTAAATTAATTGGAATTATTATGAGTGTATTTCAAAAAAAATAATGAAAATTAAAATCCAAAAACAACAAACTTTAAGAGGGGGTTTTCAAATTGCTGTTAAAACATTGATTGTTATTCTAAAATAAACAACAACAAACATTGAAATGAAAAATAATATATTGACTCATCCTTAATGATAATTTCAAATATTAAAAAAACTAAAACACTCACACAGACGGACTGACACACCAACTCAAACATGAACACACAATTTAATTATTTATATCAGCCATAATGTATAGATTTTTCAGTTTTGATTTTGTTTTCTGATTCTTCTTTTTAATATTTCTAATATGATTTCGTTGATGTTTAATAATGATTTTTTTGTTGCTATTGTTTAAGTTTGTTTTGTTATGATTTCTTTCAATAGAAAAAATAATTAAAATTTATTTACACACTTCTGGTTTAAAGAAGCGCAAATAGACACACAGCTACACACACACACAGCCACATTGTATAAAACGCCTAGAAAATAGCAACAGTTTTTATTAGTATTTGTTCGGAGGAGACGAGCACACGATTATTGTTGTTTGGAAAGCAGAAAAAAAAGGTGGAATCATTGTTTTGAACCACAACAATATAAATAAAACAATATAAACAATTGCAAAAACATTTAACAAGAAAATAATAACAAAAATAACAACAGCAACAACAATTTTATACAATAACAAAATATAAACACGAATGTACTAAGAATAGCAAATCACTATGATGGTTTTTTTTTCTTGTTATTATTATTGTTTTTGTATTTTTGCCAAGTGTCTGTTGAATAGACAGAGTTTTCAAAGAATTAATTGTATTTTTAGTATTATTTTCATTGCTAATGTTGTTTATTCAGTTATTTTCTAAGTAATTTTTATTAGAATTTAATTATAAGTAATTGTGTAAATATTTACTTTAAATGGAAATGTTTTTATTAAGTATAAGGAGGATTTTGGGGGTTATGGTAGTGTCGTTCAAAATTATGAAGTGGTTAGCAGTTCCTTTAATTACCAAGTAAAGGGTTAAAGGTCTAAAATTTACGTATACAACTATTGGTTTACGGAGAATATTGCTAAAGAATAAGAATATGTAATCGGGATAGTATGTAGTAGTCATGGAAAAGTATGCTATTAGATAAGTGGTCTCAATTGAAAGTCATTCCATTAAATAACAACATATATATTCCCTTCCCTACAAGCAAGAAGATACGAAAACGTTACGAATTCGTATTGCTTAGAAGAAAAAAATTATTGCGGCAACAATCATATTCGTATTGCGGAAGATACCTCCTTCGGGAGAGATTGTGCGGCCAGGGGGATACTTCTAAGCAATACGAAAGCAATACTCCTAGAATACAAAAAAGAGACATTGCTAGATAATCAGCATGGTGAAAATAAGAAGATATCTTCAGATAATCGTCTGGAAGATATATTGGAGATATTCTCCTATTATCTTTAGGAAGAAAAGTATAAGAAATTAAAAAGTTGGCAATTTGAAGACACATTTATTAGTGTTAGCAATAAAATATTACAATATGGAAAATATATTAATATAAATATGCCAAATTAACGTTTCCCCAGCACAATTTTGTTTTACCCACAGGAAGATTCTTTTAATATTGATTTCTTTTAAGTACTCTGAAAACCAAAACATCATGACTATTTTTTATGTGAAAATAAAGATAAACTTACATTTTTCCAAGCATAAATTACTATTGTAATGATGTCATCTTGATTTATCGCGTATTAACTTATTGTAGTAAGATTTATTTAAAAAAATTAGTTTTTTTCTTATTTTGAAAATATTTTGAAGTTTGAAAAAAATATTTTTATTGCTATAATATCATCTATGCGATAACATAACGATATCCTAAACGTATTGCGTAGGATGAAAATCCTCTTACAGAAATAAATACAACAATTTGGCAACAAAAAATACTTTACAAAATCAAAAAAATATTAATTTAAATATTTTTATTGTTTATTGCCGATTTTACTTTTAAATATTAACATTGCGATATCAAAAAATATTGCTTGGATGATTTTCTTCCAAATTATAAAAATTTAATATTGCTTTGATATCTTCTATGGACGATATCTTCCAAATGTTTGTAGGGTTAATATACGTTATCTGAAATCTACTTTATCGAATTCTAGAAATTTTAACATATGTACCCACAATTACAACATGGGTCGCAAATTTAAAGTAAATTTGGAATGTCGGTCCTATAGACGATTTTACATAGGTCTTTACGGATCTATCATTTCGATATTTATTTGTGAGATTTATGCCAAATTTCATAATCATATATCAACATTAATATGAACATTAGGATGGCTTTTGGCAGCGTACTTTGAATTTGAATGCGTACGATATAGCAACTTTGTGGAATAACATGGGGAGGAAAAAAGTACCACTTTTGGTACTTGTCTCCTCCATATATGAGCTGGGCCCTTGGGGGTTCCAGTCTAATGCAGTTCTGGTAATGTCGTATGTTTGCTTTATAAGAGAGTGTCTAATCCATCGCCATTTGCATCTTCTAATTTCACTGTATAGGGTTTGTTCAACGCCAGAGCGTGTAGTTAGGTATGGTCAAAACACACATAGGATTTTAAGAAGACAACGATTTACTAATACTTGCATTTTATACAAGTATTAGCGTTCCATGTTTCACAACAAGTCAGAAGCGAAATATTCACATTTCAATTTCACATAGTGTAATTTTCGTACGCAGAGCTAGAAAGGGTGATTTCCAAATAGATGTTAGTTCGATATCCCCGCTCTAACCTTCGTTGGTGGATATAATGCTCCCTTAATAGCAGAATTGACTGATATCATCTATTACATCAGCACCTATTACAAATAGATTTTGGAAGACTGCATTAACGCGTAATGTTTTAGTCTTCTAGGCATTAATTTTGAAGCCTGATGATTCCGCCGCCAGGGTTACGCTTAGCAAGTTTGCCGCTAGGTCTAAGTAGCTGTGCGCCAGTAGACAGATATCATCAGCGTAGTCAAGATCGTTTAACCGACCCTCTAATCCCCACACTATTCCCCTACCGCTATCGAAGGCTCTACCAAGGAGCGTATCCAGAACCATATTGCACAAAAGTGGTGAGAGGACACATCCCTGACGGACACCTATCCCAAGTCTCACCGTTCCATGTTTCATTCTGTAGGAGGCGTTACTATATAGGTTCTTTATGAGGCGTATTAGTTTGAGAGTAATTCTCCTACATGCCAATGCACTCCAAATCACTTCGTGGTTTAGTTTATCGTATGCCTTCTCGAAGTCTATAAAGCATATATACCATGGTCAGCGCCACTCAACCGATTGTTGCACAAAAAACCGTAGGTTGTTTGTATGGTCGACTTGTGAGGTCTGAATCCAACCCGTTCCAGCCTTAACGTTGGCGTTACCCTATCCAAAATCCTTTGGGCAATTATTTGTGCTACCTCCTTATTAAGAACGCATAGCAGCATAATTTCACGCCTTTTTTGGAATGTTTATTATCACACTCTGTCAGCTCATTGTTCAGATTCTAATTCTTTCAGCATAACCGAATGATTGGCAATATTATTTCGCAATCGTATATAGATCAAACTGCAAAAGCTCAGCATAGAGTTCCTCTTAAGACTGCCAATTGTATCCGCGATCTCAACTATGGTAGGACATGCAGAGACGATATATGGGTCATCCGTGTGTGACTCACATACGCAATCAATCCGTATGGGAAAGTTACTAAACGAGTGCATGCGGCTATAGTGGTCCTCCCATACCTCAACCTGTTGCTCTTCTGTTGTCGCAAGTTTACCGGTCGCATCTCTTTGCGATGATGCATGACCACCCATCATTTTCCTCAGGAGTCTGTACATAACGCCGCAACGGTGGCTCTCCGCTGCAATCTGTGCATCTATGATGATTTCGTCTAGCCAACATGCAGAGACGATATATGGGTCATCGGTTACTACGCGAGTACATGCGGCTACAGTGGTCCTCCCATACCTCAACCTGTTGCTCTTCTGTTGTCGCTATATTACCGGTCGCCTCTCTTTGCGATGCTGCATGACCACCCATCATTTCCTCAGGAGCCTGTACGTAACGCCGCTACGGTGCCTCTCCGCTGCAATCTGTGCGTCCCTGACGATTTCGTCTAGCCAACATCTTTTGTCTCGACGACCACTACGTTTCACTTCTATATCGTGTTTGTAGATGTATGAGCTCTATTAAGTTTAGATTCGATATTCTTCCTTGGTTCGTTTCATCGGAGATCCTGGTTTCATCGGAGATCCATTCCTTAACTCAACGTCCGAGAATTCGAGGAACAAGTTCCATAAACAGCGACTTTCCCCTTTCCTATTCCATTAGCTCACCCTTTAGGAAAGATCTAGCTGCATTTCCCAAGGCTTTGGAATATGAAACGGCAACTTCAGCATCCTTTAACTTATGTACGTTTATAAGTCTCATGATGTCCCTGTTGCCGGTATTTCGGAGAGCTGCAAGCTTGATTCGCACCTCTGCGACTAGACGATGGTGATCGCTCGCCATGTCTAAAAGAGAACGTTGGCATTTACTGTCACGTGGCTAATCTGATTCTCCGTTCTTCGATCCAGAGAGACCTATGTTTCTTAATGTATTATCCTATGAGGGAATAGCGATCCACCTACTAAAAGATTATTCGCCACACATATATCCAGAAAAAGTTCACCATTTAAAGTCTTGCGACCAAGTTCGTGGGTACCCATAGTAGACTTTAGGTTAGTGTTGAAACTTAGGAACATAAAATGAAACACAAGTGGACCTTTTTTTGAACCAGCTCACCCAGCTCACAGGACAAACATTTTGAGAAATGATATCTTAGAATGAAACAAGTTTTAATTTTCGGTGGGAAAGTTTCCGAATTGTAGGTCTAGGGTCAAATGTAAACCGATCTTAATAAAATTCAGTGCATAAGAAATTTCATAACATTAACCAAAATAAGTTTAAAAAAAAGTTTAAGTTTAAAAAAAATTTAAGGTGTTTCAAGAACTCATTCCTTTAACAGACTGCAATTAGTATCTTTCAAGAGGTCCGAGGATTTTTTTTTTTTTTTTTGTTAAACAAGTAGTAAGTGAGATCTTTTACACAATTTTCATATATAAAATAATAAAATTACAGAGAGTACCGTCACCATTACCACCACCAACCATCAACGCCACCAACTTTGACTTGTTCCAGTACAAGTACTTTTCAGTTTTCTTCTCTGTATGTTTTTGTCTCAGTGTATGTGAGTCAAATGGGTGTATGTGTGTGTGTCTGTGAGCAAATGAAAATGTATACAACCTCAATAATTTTTGTTGGTCATACTCGTATCTCCAAGATATAAAAGAATTTACACAGAAGAAGAAACACTGTATTTTTTTGTTTATTTTTCAGATTTTTTTTTTTTTTTTGCTTTTTTTCAACAACTATATAAATTAACACAGCTTTTAAAAACATTTATTTAAAAGATTTTATTAAACTTTTTTTTGCTTTTTGATTCATAACTAATTAATAAATTGGAAAATGATTTAATAAGGGCTGGTAACACAATTAAGCTTTTTTATGGCAACTAAATTATAAACTTTTCTTTCAGTTATAATATTTATTTAAATAATTATTTACTTTTTCGTTATTTAAATAATTTTTTTATTATGATTATTTTTTTCTACAGGAAATTTTCACTTCATTTATAAAAAAGGAAACAAGTAAAAAACTGTTAGCTTCTTCTAAAACTTCATCGATTTTTCTCGTTTGGTTGGCACTTGGTTTCTTGACACTTTATTTTTTTTTTCGTTTTTTTTTGGTTAAAACTCTTTGAACACAAAATAAATTATTAAAATTTTTTTACACAAATAATATTTAACAAATTAGTAAAAGCCATAAATTATAAATAATATTTCATTACAGATTAAATTAACTCATTTCATCAAAAAAATGTGTTTTGAAAAGTTTTTACAACTTTAATTTCTCACCACAAAGGAATGTATCTATATCTACCTTTTGTAATTTGTTGTTAAAAAAAAGAACTTTATTTTCTACAATTATATATTTCTTTTTAGAATATTTCTTTATTTATATTTTAATTTTTTCGTAACTTTATTAAATTTTATTTGAACAATGTTTTAAACACTTTTTTAATATTTTTGTTTTTAATTGTTTTATTATTATGTGGGTCTTAAATTAAAAAAGTAAAATGCGTTAAATAAGTTTTTCCTTTTTGGTTCCCAACAACTTTTTACTCAATCAGCAGCTACTTTACTAAAACTGTCTAACGGGGACGTATCGCTCTTTTTCTGTTCAGTTCAGTTTTCCTCTGCTGCTTCTTTTTGTTTTTTCCATAAACTGTCCAAAGTGAGAGTGTGTATATGTGTGCGTGTGTGTATTTTGTTTGTATTGTTTGGCATAATAACAAATTTATTGTACAAGCGCAGCACCACTCAAAAACTCTACATAAAAATTCATGCATTCTCATACAAAATTCGTTCGTTGTTTGTTAGTTCGTTCCTTTGCTCAACAACAGTCAACCGGCCCAAAAAAAAACATACCAACAACAGCAACAATGAAAAATTACATCAAAAAAACCTTTTTCTTAACAATAAAATCCACACTACCACCCAAAAACTCCCTCCCCCTCTCTTAATTTGTTGTTAATATAGTAGTATTTTGTTTTTGTTGTTGTTGCTGCTTGAGTTTTTTAAAAACACAGCTGACATATACTCGACATCATGTGTTTGTTGTATGATTTACGTTCCTTTGCACACCCACACATACACAAAGACTTTTCACTCTTGGTCTCGTGTTTGTTTGTATTTGAAAATCTATTCTCTGTTCTGTATGTTTCAGGGATGGGAAAAGTGGAAACAATTTCTTCGATATTACTGATATAAAAATTTAAAAAAAAGTATATAAACGATTTCATTTTTTTGTGTATAACACATTTTACTTTAGACAAATTTCAGTTTTTCTATAGTAAAACTTGTGTATAACAGTTTTTTCTATAAAAAGTATATGTATAACAGTTTTTTCTTTACAAAATTTGCGTATAACAGTTTTTTTCTATAAAAAAATTGTGTAAAACAGTATTTTCACTAGAAAAATTTGTGTATAACAGTTTTTTCTATAAAAAATGTGTGTATAACAGTTTATTCTAGAGATAAATTTAAAGTATAACAATTATTTTCTGTAGAAAAAATTCTGTATAACAGTTTTTTACATAGAAACATTTGTGTATAACAGTTTTTTCCATAGAAAAATTTTGGTAAAACAGTTTTTCCTATAGAAAATTTTGTGTATAGCAGTGTTTTGTTAAGAAAGTTTCTTATAAAACAGTTCTTTTTATGGAAAAATTTGTGTATAACCGTTTTTTCCATAGAAAAATTTGTGTATAACTACTTTTCCTATAGAAAAATTTGTGTATAACAACTTTTCTATAGAAAAATTTGTGTATAACAACTTTTTCTATAGAAAAATTAGTGTATAACAACTTTTTCTATAGAAAAATTAGTGTATAACAACTTTTTCTATAGAAAAATTTGTGTATAACAACTTTTTCTATAGAAAAATTTGTGTATAACAACTTTTTCTATAGAAAAATTTGTGTATAACAACTTTTTCTATAGAAAAATTTGTATATAACAACTTTTTCTATAGAAAAATTTGTATATAACAACTTTTTCTATAGAAAAATGTGTGTATAACAACTTTTTCTATATAGAAAAATTTATGTATAACAACTTTTTCTGTAGAAAAATTTGTGTATAACAACTTTTTCAATAGAAAAATTTGTGTATAAGAGTTTTATCTATAGAAAAATTTGTGTATAACAGTTTTTTCTGTAGAAACATTTTTGTATAACAGTTTTTTCTATAGAAAAATTTGTGTATAACAGTTTTTTTCTATAGAAAAATTTGTATATAACAGTTTTTTCTAAGAAAAATTTGTGTATAACAGTTTTTTCAATAGAAAAATTTGTGTATAACAGTTTTTTCAATAGAAAAGTTTGTGTATAACAACTTTTTCTATAGAAAAATTTGTGTATAACAACTTTTTCTATAGAAAAATTTGTGTATAACAACTTTTTCTATAGAAAAATTTGTGTATAACAACTTTTTCTTTAGAAAAATTTGTGTATAACTATTTTTTCTATAGAAAAATTTGTGTATAACTACTTTTTCTATAGAAAAATTTGTGCATAACTACTTCTTCTATAGAAAAATTTGTGTATAACAACTTTTTCTATAGAAAAATTTGTGTATAACAGTTTTTTCTATAGAAAAATTTGTGTATAACAGTTGTTTCTTTAGAAAAATTTTTATATAACTGTTTTTTCTATAGAAAAATTTGTATATAACTGTTTTTTCTACAGAAAAATTGGTATATAACTGTTTTTTCTACAGAAAAATTGGTATATAACAGGTTTTTATATAAAAAAATTTGTGTGTAACAGTTTTTTCTATAGAAAAATTTGTGTATAACAGTTTTTCTATAGAAAAATTTGTGTATAACAACTTTTTCTATAGAAAAATTTGTGTATAACAGTTTTTTCTATAGAAAAATTTGTGTATAACAGTTGTTTCTTTAGAAAAATTTTTATATAACTTTTTTTTCTATAGAAAAATTTGTATATAACTGTTTTTTCTATAGAAAAATTTGTATATAACAGGTTTTTATATAAAAAAGTTTGTGTGTAACAGTTTTTTCTATAGAAAAATTTGTGTATAACAGTTTTTTTCTATAGAAAAATTTGTGTATAACAGTTTTTTCTATAGAAAAATTTGTGTATAACAGTTTTTTTCTATAGAAAAATTTGTGTATAACAGTTTTTTCCATAGAAAAATTTGTGTATAACAGTTTTGTATATGTGTATAACAGTTTTTCCATAGAAAAATTTGTGTATAACAGTTTTTTCTATAGGAAAATTTGTGTATAACAGTTTTTTCTATACAAAAATTTGTGTATAACAGTTTTTTCTGTAGAAAAATTATTGTATAACAGTTTTTTCTGTAGAAAAATTTTTTTATAGAGAAATTTATGTATAACAATTTTTTCTGTAGAAAAATTATTGTGTAACAGTGTTTTCTATAGAAAAATTTGTGTATAACAGTTTTTTCTATAGAAAAATTTGTGTATAACTATTTTTTTATAGAAAAATTTGTGTATAACAGTTTTTTTATAGAAAAATTTGTGTATAATATAATATATATATATATAATAACTTATTCTATAGAAAAATAACAGTTCACTCTATAGAAAAATGTTTGTATAACACATTTTTCTATAAAAAATAACACATTTTCTAAATAAAAAATTGCGTATTAAAAATTGCGTATAACACATTGTGCGTCAAATATTTTTATGTATAACAGTTATTTCTTTTACAATTTTTGTGGTTAACATAGAAAAATAATGAAAATATATTCTTAGAAAAACGTAAGTTTCCATCTCTGCACAATTTCTATTTTATTCTGTAATATAAACAAACTGTTAAATTTTTTGAATAATGTCTATAAAACAGAACAAAAAAAAACAAATATAAGAACTTAAACAATATATATATCAACAGATAATTTTTTTGCTGCTGTTTACTGAGAGGGAGGCAAAGTAATGCACAATTGCTGTGTTCAAAATTTTGAAATGCTTTGATTTTCTTTCAAAATGTTCAATTGAAATTTTGAAGGATTCAATTAACAAACACTAATAGTAGTTGTCTTTTAAACTAAATTTTATTGAAATGTTATTTTTATTTAAAATTTTTTAGCAATTTGTTTAATTTTTTCAGACATATTTAGATTTTTAAATGATTTATTAAGTAATTTTATGTGGAAAATAATCTGCTCTATGCGGAAAAACTTGCAACACTATGTTGTAATTGTTAAAAATAAAATAAATTTTGAAAACTGTATGATAAAAGTTACAATACGAATGAGTTTGATTTATTACTATGTAAGTCATGGACACCTCGACGTATACGCATTATTTTTATTAGTTTTATTTTATCAAATGTTATTCGTCATAAATATTTCAATATTTTGTGTTATCAAATTGTGATAATTTTGTATGTAATATTAATATATTTTCAAGTTCTTTTGAAGGCTGAAAAAGAGAGAAGTTCTTAGAAATATTAACGTACATATTTCATCAAATAAATTTTTTAACTAAATGCCCATATTTCCAGAAATTATTTTATCCTAACCTTTTTTGAAAGAGAAAAAATATTCCGAACGTTTTCTATAAAAAGAGAAAATTTTTTAAAATTTTCTAAAAAAAATGAAATTTAAAAACAAAATTGTCCGAAATTAAAAAAAAATATATATAAAAAGACGAATTTTTTCCAACATTTTTCTAAAAAGAAAATTTTTTATGAAAAAGAGAATTTATTCAGACATTTTTCTATAAAAAAGAGAATTTTTGAAAGTTTTCCATAAAATAGAAAATTTTCCTAAAAATGTCTATAATGAAGAGAATTTTACGAAAATTTTCTATAGAAAAATAAAATTTTTCAAAAAATGTCTTTCAAAAAAAAAAAGAATTTTCTAAAAATTTTCTATAAAAAAAGAGATTTATCCGAAAATTTTCAATCAAAAAGAGAATATTCCGAAAAATTTTTATCAAAAAGAGTTTTCTGATAATTTTCTGTATAAAAGAGAGTTTTCCGATTTTTTTTATAAAAAAAGAAGTTTTCGAATATTTTCTAGAAAAAAGAGAATATTCCGTTTTTTTATCAAAAGGAGTGTTTTCTGAAAAAGTTCTTTAAAAAGAGAGTTTTCCAAAAATTGTCTATAAAAATGAGAATTTTTGAAAAATTTTTTATAAAAAAGAGAATTTTCCGAAAATTATCTATAAAAAAGAGAATTTTCCCAAAGTTTTCTATAAAAAAGAGAATTTTTCCAAAATGTTCTTTAAGAAATAGAATTTTAAGAAAATTTTCTGTAAAAAAGAGGAATTTCCGAAATTTTTTTTATAAAAAGAGATTTTTCCGAAAAATTTCTATAAGAATTTTCCCAAAGTTTTCTATAAACAAGAGAATTTTTCTAAAATGTTCTATAAAAAAAGAATTTTCCGAAAATTTTCTATAAAAAATGTTCTATAAAAAAGAGAATTTTCCGAAAATGTTCTATAAAAAAGAGAATTTTTCCGAAAATGTTCTATAAAAAAGAGAATTTTCCGAAAATTTTCTATAAAAAAGAGAATTTTCCCAAAGTTTTCTATAAAAAAGAGAATTTTCCGAAAATTTTCTATAAAAAAAAGAATTTTCCGAAAATTTTCTATAAAAAAGAGAATTTTCCGAAAATTTTCTATAAAAAAGAGAATTTTCCGAAAATTTTCTATAAAAAAGAGAATTTTCCGAAAATTTTCTATAAAAAAGAGAATTTTCCGAAAATTTTCTATAAAAAAGAGAATTTTCCGAAAATTTTCTATAAAAAAGAGAATTTTCCGAAAATTTTCTATAAAAAAAAGAATTTTCCGAAAATTTTCTATAAAAAAGAGAATTTTGCCAAAGTTTTCTATAAAAAAGGGAATTTCCGCAAAATGTTCTTTAAAAAAAGATAAAAATTAGATTTTTCCGAAAACTCAAAGAAAATTTTCCAAAAAATTTCTATAAAAAAAATTTTTTTTTCAAAATTTCCAAAAAAAAGAGAAATTTCCGAAAATTTTCCCCAAAAATTATTTTTATCGAAAATTTTCTAAAGAATTTCCAAAAAAAAATGTATAAAAATTAAAAATTTTCGAAATAATTCAAAAATAAAAAAGTGAGATTTTAAAAAATTTTTGAAAAATTTTATTAAAACCGAATTTTTTACAAATATTTTTTAAAAAGAGATAAGTTTTCGAATGAAAAAGAGAATTTGCTAAAGTAATTAAAAATAGAGAGAAATTCCGAAAATTTACCTTAAAAAGAGAGACATTTTCAAAGTTTTTCCAAATAAAAATTTCCGAATATGTTCTTAAAAAACTCTGAAACTGTTCTAAAAAATATAATTCCAAAAATTTAAAAAAGAAAATTTTAAAAAAATTTTCTAAAAAAAATTAATCCAAAATTTTCTATAATGATCAATTTCAAAATTAATTTTATTTCTAAAAATTAGTTGTTTACCAAAAACAAATCATTCCTTCATAATTTGTCCATCAATACATATTATATAAGTTCAATAAAAACTTCAATTGCCTCCTCGGAAAAACTGTTTTTTCTACATAAATCAAAAGATATACTTTATTATACTTTTTTAATTATATTAAATGAATTTATTAATATGTATAGAATATTAGATAAATCTAAATTTAAGTAAAGGCAATCAAATTTCTTCTCCTTCTTTCCTTTAAAACATATATAATTTTTTTTCATACTTATTTTAGCTTTTTGAGAGTATTTTATATATAAGTTCCCCTTTTTAAGATTTACGTATGTATTTAAATTACAAAAAAAATATATTAAAATATAAAGAGAGAAAAAAAAAACAAATTAAAATTATTTTATAATGGTACTACAAAAAAAGTGTTTATATAATAAAAATCTGGCTATAAAATTTTAGGAAAATTTTTGCTACAATTGTTGTTAAGCTACTATTTTAATTAATTATATTTTTAAGAGCAATATTCATGCAATATCTTAGGATGATGGTGATGATGTTGATGAATGCCACATTTTGCCCATCTCTAAAGCTTGTAGTTTTAATAAATCTCTTTGGCCGCCATTGGCTTGTAATAAGAAGACACTTTGCTAAAAAGATTAAAAATATATACATATATAAATTTGAAATAAAAATATTAAAACCTGTATAGTTAATGGATACTACTGGAAGTTATCATTTATACAGTTATAATTTCACTTACCTTCACCTCTTTAGAGGTTAATACATCCATTTTATCATATATAATGGCATGAAGTCCTAGATCTTTTAACATTTTTATAGTATCCTTACAGTTATTATCATCACCCCAACAGAAAACAACTAAACCACGACTTTTGGCTAAATTCACCTAAAAAATAAACAAACATTTATATAATTTTCCAAATAATTACAAAAAAGATCATACAAAATCTCTAAAACACTTACTTGTGAAGGATCTCTAAGTAAATCCTCAGTATGAGCTACAATACCCAACAGCTCCATAGCCAATGAATTAAATACTGCCGTCTCAATATTATTACCTCTAGGATCCAAATACTTTTGATACTTTTCCGTTTGACCCAAAGTCAAGAACATAACAGGATAACGATTTTGTTTAAAACGCAACATTGTACAGATATCGGAATCGAAACAGCTAAAAATAATACGCCTCTTGCCGGCTTTGCGGAAAACAACATCTAAAATACAATCCACATATAAGTTACGATCTACAACATGTTCAAACTCCTCCTCCATGGTGCCGTCCTGTAAACGTTGAGACCATTTCACTTCTATATTAAAACCCACATGAGGATCAATAGCCTCCATGACATCCGCCAATTGGGGAAATGGTTGATGCTCCTGCAAATCATCATTGTGGAAAGAGCGCTGAGCACGCGACTGCCCCTCGGCGGTATGATAGACTTGAAGATTCTTTAATTGTTCCAATGTCAACTCACGCATGGGCAAGGCCAAGAAATCATGTTCCTGCATGGTGTTTTTCGCTTTTAGGGAAACATATATCATAAAATCGTGGTAAACCACTGGCACTAAATCCTTGCTTAGTTGCACATCAAATTCCACCATATCGGCACCATGATCGGCCGCATTTTTCAAAGATGTTATGGTATTTTCTCTAATTAAAGTATCATTGGCCTTGAAAGAAGTACCAGAGCCACGGTGACCCACATCTAAACCCTTCCATTTATCATTCCAGTAGCGCGAATAAGTAATGGACATGTCCAAGCTAAGAGATGGCACTGGTTTAACAATTAAATAACCCATTTGCATCATACCCAAGGGGCGATGACGCGATGCACAGGTAATAGGCACTTCCAGACGTCCCTCAGACATTTTAAATAAATTTGGCAAAACATAATGATAACCCAAGTGATGGGGCGGCTCATCGGGATCAGCTCTTGAGGAATAGGTATACAGATCGATTAAATAAGCGGTATTTTCAAAGTCACTTATGGTCAAATGGAATATGACTAGTTCGTCGGGACCACAGGCGGTGCCAAACTGAGGCTGTGGCCTTATGACACTGTCATCGGCCTTTAAGACAGTAACTTCGGAAAAGGCAAATGCTGTGCCACCATCTCCACCATTTTCTCTAGTGTCATGGGTATCATTAGACAAAGAATCCTCCAGAGGGGATATGCAGCAGTTAGAACCTGCCAGCAGGTTGTCACTGCCACTAGGTATGCGCAAATTCATGGGTGTCACCTTGACATGCATTAAACGACGTTTCATGCGCTGTTTCCAAGAAAAGGGAGCATTAAAGAATTTCAACTGAACTATGGTTTCAGAAGTCAGCCAACCACGATCGATTCTCTCCACGCCATTTAATTCTCCAAACACATCCGTATTAGCGTTATCAAACTCTTCAGCCAATTCTGGTATTTGTCTAGCTTCCAAATGGGTTTCCCAACGTCGAACCAAATGTTTCTCGGTTGTGGGTTCAATGGCACAAACCAAATAACGATATTCTGTTGCGCGATCTCGTGGTATTGATACCTGCACACTCCATACATTCGAATCTGGAGAAGAGTTTACGGAAAATTTGTGTGGTTGTGGTTTGCAATAGAAGACCTGCCGGTTTCTGTTTGTATTTTTACAAAACCGTGGTTATTGCGTACATACCCTCATCCTTGGTCATGAGGACACAGCCACTCAAATGCCAGTTGCCCAAAGATTCACAATTGCCCACCAAAGCCAATTTTTCATGAGTCATCAGTTCCTGATTCATAAGAACCTTAAAATTCCATACGCGTTCGGGAAACGAACACGAATTACTGGAGGTGCGCGTATTCGAGGGAGGAGCCAACATGGCATCACAAGCCTCGGCTGATTCATCATCGGGGTAAGACCAACGCTGCATTGTGATTTGTCTCTAAAATAAGTACAGTTAGAAAAACAAAAGAAAAACGAACAAAATTCAACCTAGAAGGATGGAGGAGTTGAAAGAAAAATGATAAGCGCAAAATTAGTGTTACTTGCTGTTAGTTAAAAATGATTTAATCTTTTCCTTGGCAGAAAATACAATGACACGTAACATATTTGTTTACCATCTTACCTTAGTTAAAGGGGAATGAGTTTGTAAAATTAAATGAAATTATTAAGGTTGAAGTTTGCCTTTAATTTTCACTTTTCCGGTTAATAGCAGTAACACCCAAATGTATTAAAATCGATTCTTTCGGGGGAGGTTTGTTTCCTTCTTCAATAGTGCGACGACACAAAGAACTAAAAATTTTAATATTTCTGCCTTTATCTCGTTTGAAATGATTGTCGTACAAAAGAAATCAGTGGAAAATTTTTATTGTTATTGAAATTATTGTTGTTTTTACTTTAGTTAATTAATAATCTGTTTCCAATCTATCAGTAAAGCTCCTTTACCAAACTGACCCAAACTGCATTCTTTTAGTTTGCACGTTTGTTGTTATTTTTCTGTTTTTTTTTTCCAAATATGAGGCTATAAATTTTGAAGGTTAATCATTTTTGTTCCCGTTTGGTTTATTGCGTGTCTGTATTAAACTTTTAATAGTTTTTTTTTTCGAGCTGAGTATTGAAAACTATTAAAACAGCACGTCTGTAAAATTCACTTTCTTTTCGTTATTCTTCTATTAAAATGGCTTTTTCGCTTGATACAAATAAATTACTTTATCAACAATGCAAACAACAAAATCAAATGAGAACAATAACTCTCAGACACTGGGAAAAAAAGAAATTTTTTATAAACTTCCCTTCCCAGATGTGAGTGCACTGTTGCCAATTTAACGTTTTTCTTGTGAAATCTAACGTTTTCGAAACGGCAATTGCGTGAAAATAAATGCGTTTGGAGATTTTGACGTTTTTTTTTTTACAAGAATAATTATTTATAATAAACATATGTTTGTATATCATATATAAAATATTTTCCAAACAAATATTTATTCTGTGAAATTTTTTTTTCACATGTCATAGTTTATAGTGAAAAATACTCTAGTATAGAGTTTGGAAAATAAAAAAAGTCCATGTAAATTTCTACAAATATTCCACGCGTTAATAAAAATCTAAGATACAGGTGAAGGGTAATTAAGATTCGGCGTAGTTGAATATAGCATCCTTTTTTATTGAAAATTTACAAAGTCATATATATTTTTTTGGGTTCAACAATAGTACCTTAGTGGGAACAGTTTTTTGAACTATATGGCATCATTATTAATATTGTGTTATCACTTCAATGTACATAACATCTTCTGTTTTTATTTTTGTAAATTTCTGAAAAGAAAACATTAAAAATAATTGAAATAAATGTTTACAAATAATAAAAATAAAATGAAAAAACAAACAAAAAAGAAAAGATTAAATCCCCCTAAACTACTAGCCCTCAATGAAGAGGAGTTAATACAACAAGTAGCCATGCGTCCAGTAATCTATGATCGTTCCTTGAAGGCATATCGGAAGACGTCACTACGTAAACAATGTTGGGCACAAATAAGTGAAGCCATGGATGTCCCGGTAGAAGAATGTCGTAGACGTTGGCGCTCCTTGCGTGATTCCTTTGCCAAGCACTATAAACTTTATCAGAGAAGCGACCAACAACAGGGTAATAAACATCGTAAATGGGTGTTCTATGATAAAATGCAATTCTTAATACCCTTTTTGGACAGTGTTAGGTGGGATGCAATGAATTAATTTTATTAACTGTTTTAATAACTGCATAATACATTTTACAGCTATGATCTAGATAAAATATTAGATGAACTGGGAGATCTTTCAGAAGATGGTCAGAGCATAAACTGTGAACCGGTAGATATGAATGCTGCCAATGCACCAATAGAGCAAATTGAACAATCTACGTCAAATTCCAAAGTAGTAGAGGAGCATGCTGAAAATCACAACCATAATAACAACAACATACAACATTCTTCTGTGTCTGTACAGGCCACAGATTTTATGTCTGTTTCCATGGAAACTCCCGAAGAACATACTGTACAACTTAACCATACGAATGTGGAAAACAATGTGTCACAGGGTCACAACTATTCTAGGCAACAACATCATTGTAATAATCATAACATCTCCACATTTACTGCCGAAACAAACACCGATACTTACGGCTTAACATTAAATTCAGATGAAAAGTTTCTGCTTAGTTGTGCACCCACTTTGAGGCGTCTAACAAATAGAAAAAATGCTCTAGCCCGTCTAAAGATACAACAAATACTATTTGACATCGAATTTCAACAAGAAAACAACTAAAAATATTATTAACCATTGCGGTTAATGATAAACATCTTTTTAACTTCTATATGTATATAAATTATCTTATCGTACCAATGTATTTAGTTCAGTTAAAAAAAAAACACTAAACAGAATATTCATTCTATGCGAATATTAATCAGTGTTTAGTGACCATGTCATTTAGTGGAAAATAATGATGGCAATTAGTTGCAATTCGGCAAAAATCAAGTGTAAAAGTTGGCTAATTTTGTTGGTGTTTATATCGGTTTTTAGGAACACTTTAGGTAGGTTTCGTTTGCCTGTCTTTGAGATTTATTACATGTTTGTATTTATTTATATTCAGCATTAGAATGTTATTCTTGTGATTCAACCGAAGATGCTGAGTGTGCTACTAAACCTGGTCAGCAAATCGAAGTTGAGGAGTGTGCTTCGGAAGCAGATGAATGCGTTCAAGTGGTTGGTAAGTGATAACTTTCGTTAGATAAACGATTTTTCATTATAAGAAAAACTTTTCACCAAAGTTTTTTTTTTTTTTTAAATTCATTAAAAAAACTTGTTTATAAGAAACTTTTTTCACTATAAAAGCTTTTATTACTAAAAAAATATTTTTATTAAAAAAAGTAAATCTTGACTTGAAGATACTTGGTGATTCATAAAAGGATTTTTTCTATAAAAACGTTTCTATATAGAAAAAGCTTTTTTCTTATAAAAACTATGATTACTTTAAAAAATTTTTAATAGGAAAAAAAGATGATTACTAGAATTTTTCACTGCAAAAATCTTGTTTTTTATAAAAAAAAACTATTCACTATAAAAGCTTTTTTTTACGAAAAAATTGTTTAATCTGGAAAGCTTTTTATCTTAAAACAAACTTTTCTATATAATTTTTTTAAAAAAGAAAAAATGATTATATTCAGAGAAAGCTCTTTTTATTACAACAAAGCTTTTTGCTTCAGAAAAAACCGTTTTCCTTTTCCTTTTTTTAATAAAATATTTTTATCCATTAGAAAAAGCTTTTTTATAAGAAAAAGTTTTCTTATTCAAATTCACTCAAAAGCTTTTTTTACTACTTAAATATAACAATGATTTCTTTTATTAATTTTGCTCAGTTGCCGGCATAACCAGACGTGGTTGTCTGTCACGCCTCTTTCCTTCACGCTACTGTCCAGAGCCCTGTGCTCGCTGCAAGAAAAGTCTTTGTAATCGTGATGTATTTCCCACCGACCGTCTACGTTGCTATCAATGCAGTGGCTCTTCCTGTGTTAATGTGGAAAAAAAGCCAGAATTGATACTACCGTGTCCATTTTACAAAGAAGACGATCGCTGTTTTACTAATGTTCTGCATGCCAGCAATGTTATACGAGGTTGTGAAACGACTATGGGAGATACTAATAACTGCCCACATGCTTGCTTTAAATGTAATTATAATGGCTGTAACAAAGAACCCGGAATGACAGAGCAAAATTGCTTACAGTGTACACATTCATTTGCCACGCCTGATCCTTCCTGTTGGAGAGGACAAGATGGAAGGTCCGATAAATGTGTGACCAAAACTAAAACTTATTGTCAGAATAAGAACTTGTATGGTCATGTGGGAAAATGCTACACCCATTTCAATGAACAAACAGGAGTAGTACAACGTGGCTGTTCTTCCAACAAACCCTGGTATCCATCGGGTAGTATAATAGAATGTTATGGCGAGAAATGTAACACCGATTGTTTAACCATATCATGTAATGTTTGCTCTTCTGACGACGATCCACGCTGCATGCAAGGAAAATTTTTAAAAACAGAAAAATGTGAAGAAAATACTCAGTCGTGTTTTACTTGTGAATCAGGAAATCATGTAACAAGAGGTTGTGCAGATAAAAAATTCTATGAACACTATAGAAACGCATCAATTGCAGGACAACAAGCTTGTTATTTGTGCCGCGATGCAAATGGTTGTAATCGTACACCCGTTAGAACCTGCTATTCTTGTTCATCGATTGATAATAGAGATTGTTCTCTTATGACATCGCCTTTATATATAGCAAGACGAAATTGTTCCTCATATGATGATTTGTGTGTTAGTACAGTGATTACGAAGGCCCAGCACACTTATGTACTGCGAGGTTGCTCTTCCCATTTAGCAGAGTGTACGGACAATGATCCTTTGTGTGTGCGTTGTAATGGCAGTCTTTGTAATACTATACCCATAGATTTGACATTAAATGAGGATGTGAAATTGCCTCTAATATGGGATAAAAATGGAGAGAATGTAATCGATGGTAAAAGTGGCGGCATTAGTAAGGTTTCACGGGAATTAAAGTTGTATTTATTAAGTATTGTATTTTTTACTTTATGTGTAATTTGAAATAAATCCGTGTCGATTAAAATAATAATAATTAATACTAAAATTCTTGTGATAAATACGTAATTTTGAAAGTTTTTGAAAATCGATAAAAAATTTTAATAAAATAATATTTTATTAGGAAAATCCCATTTCATTGTATGTATTGTCAATCTGTTAAAATGGTGGCATCACTATGTCTTTCATGTTTTGTTTTTCTATTCCTTTGCAATGTACACAAACAAAATGCATTGTTGGCGCCAATTTACTGCTATTTACTCTTTTATTCAGTTTTAGTTTTATTCTTATTGGCAAAATGTAGTTTCTAAAGAAATTGGTGAAATTTTAGAAGAAAATAAATTAAAATCGTTCGTAAATTGTTTAAAAAATGCAAATTAAAAGTGTTTTAATTGAAAAATATCTTAAAAATTGTAAATAAAGTGAAAGTGTATAATGTTAATGTATTTTTAATAAAATTTCTATAAACTTATAAAAAACAGCAAAAAATTGGCAACAACCTACTTAAGGAATTCTAAATTATATCCACAGGTATGAGCTAATGATATTTCTCCGAGTTTTAAATATTACTTGATTATAAATAAGAGTTCCTAATTTGTTTTGTGTATTTTGGATTGGGTGGCTGCAGGCCAGAAGTCTTACTTTTAGCGAACGCCTACTGTATTCACTGAATTTGTTTACTACCAATTTATTGGATCAAACTACTGATTAGTCAATGGATAAGTCTGTTTATAAGAGTATGTAGTAGTTTATGATCTAATGTACCGACTAGTTTATGGCCTAGTCTATAAACAATATCCATGAGTTAATGATATTTCCACATTAAATTTTGACATGCTCCGAGCATTAATTGTTTATAGATTCCTCATCTGTTTTGTGTATTTTGGGTTACATGACTGCAGGCCAGAAGTCTCATTTTTAACGAACATGAATTGTATTTAATGAATTCGTTTACTGACAAATTAATGGATTATGCTATTGACTAGTCGATGGATAAATTTGTTGACTAGTCTATGGAGTATTCTATGGACTAGTTTATGATCTAATTTACCGACTAGTTTTTGGCCAAGTCCATAAGTAAATTTATGGACTACTTATCAAAAAATAAAAAGTACTTTATATACTGCAAAAATTGCCACTCGTACGCACCTGCGTGTAAAAAGTATTCCTCAAAGAACTAGGATTGGTCCAAAACTAATTGAAGTATATGAAAAAAATATACACAATTTAACATTACATCAAAAAAATCATAAAACTACACTCTTGCTAAAATTATGGGATTACGTGATCCGCCACATGGTTATATGTAATACAGACTATGGACCATGTTA
This sequence comes from Lucilia sericata, assembly GCF_015586225.1. NCBI lineage: Eukaryota > Metazoa > Arthropoda > Insecta > Diptera > Calliphoridae > Lucilia > Lucilia sericata. The sequence continues at coordinate 9,653 of NW_023996417.1, read as the reverse complement.
TCAAAAGAAAAACAAAACATCTATTCCCGTATTAGGACTACCAAATTGATCATATACTCCAATAAAGTTTACAGGAGAGTAGTTTTGGGATTACCCAAATGGATCCTGTAATCCACTAATCTTTTACAATACCCTGCAAAATTTGTTTGAGTATAACTACCCTAGGAGGGTAGTGCAGCTTATAGCTGCCCATAAGAAATACCCGTGTTAGAGTGACGGGCGCAGCCAAGTCTGGTCAGTCGCAGTAAAAACTCTCTGAATTTACAAAGTTTTTTTTCATATGTGATTCGACATTGTGGAACATCAAAGCCATCTTTTATTTTGATTTTTTTGGAATTTTGAAAATTCTATGAACATAATTTATTGCCACCTACATGTCAAAAAATTTAAATCTGGGTAAAGCCGAAGCGACATCTTGCGTTCAGTAGCAGTCATTCCTAAATTATTTAATACAAAATAAACAGTACATACAAAAACCCAACATTATTTATCAGGAGAGTGGCATCATTTTATTTATTATGCAATTTTCATATTTAATATTTGCATTAAACTGGCAACTCTGTTTCTAACTGGCAAATGTAACCGAAACTTCTAAATATTGTAAGATTCTAACTAACTAACTACTAACTAACTAACTAACTAACTAACTAACTAACTAACTAACTAACTACTACTAACTACTAACTAACTAACTAACTAACTAACTAACTAACTAACTAACTACTAACTAACTAACTAACTAACTAACTAACTAACTAACTAACTAACTAACTAACTAACTAACTAACTAACTAACTAACTAACTAACTAACTAACTAACTAACTAACTAACTAACTAACTACTAACTAACTAACTAACTAACTAACTAACTAACTAACTAACTAACTAACTAACTAACTAACTAACTAACTAACTAACTACTACTAACTAACTAACTAAACTAACTAACTAACTAACTAACTAACTAACTACAACTAACTAACTAACTACTAACTAACTACTAACTAACTAACTAACTAACTAACTACTAACTAACTAACTAACTAACTAACTACTAACTAACTAACTAACTACTAACTAACTAACTAACTCTAACTAACTAACTAACTAACTAACTAACTAACTAACTAACTAACTACTAACTAACTAACTAACTAACTAACTAACTAACTAACTAACTAACTAACTACTAACTAACTAACTAACTAACTAACTAACTAACTAACTAACTAACTAACTAACTAACTAACTAACTAACTAACTAACTAACTAACTAACTAACTAACTAACTAACTAACTAACTAACTAACTAACTAACTAACTACTAACTAACTAACTAACTAACTAACTAACTAACTAACTAACTAACTAACTAACTAACTAACTAACTAACTAACTAACTACTAACTAACTAACTAACTAACTACCTAACTAACTAACTAACTAACTAACTAACTAACTAACTAACTAACTAACTAACTAACTAACTAACTAACTAACTAACTAACTAACTAACTAACTAACTAACTAACTAACTAACTAACTAACTAACTAACTAACTAACTAACTAACTAACTAACTAACTACTACTAACTAACTAACTACTAACTAACTAACTAACTAACTAACTAACTAACTAACTACTACCTAACTAACTAACTAACTAACTAACTAACTAACTAAACTAACTAACTAACTAACTAACTAACTACTAACTAACTAACTAACTAACTAACTAACTAACTAACTAACTAACTAACTAACTAACTACTAACTAACTAACTAACTAACTAACTAACTAACTAACTAACTAACTAACTAACTAACGACTAACTAACTAACTAACTAACTAACTACTAACTAACTAACGAACCTAACTAACTAACTAACTAACTAACTAACTAACTACTAACTACTAACTAACTAACTAACTAACTACTAACAACTAACTAACTAACTACTAACTAACTAACTAACTAACTAACTAACTAACTAACTACTAACTAACTAACTAACTAACTAACTAACTAACTAACTAACTAACTAACTACTAACTAACTAACTAACTACTAACTAACTAACTAACTAACTAACTACTAACTACTACTAACTAACTAACTACTAACTAACTAACTAACTAACTAACTAACTAACTAACTACCTAACTAACTAACTAACTAACTAACTAACTAAACTACTAACTAACTAACTAACTAATACTAACTAACTAACTAACTAACTAACTAACTAACTACTAACTAACTAACTAACTAACTAACTAACTACTAACTAACTAACTAACTAACTAACTAACTAACTAACTACTACTAACTAACTAACTAACTACTAACTAACTAACTAACTAACTAACTAACTACTAACTAACTAACTAACTAACTAACTAACTAACTAAACTAACTAACTACTAACTACTAACTAACTAACTACTAACTAACTAACTAACTACCTAACTAACTAACTAACTAACTAACTAACTAACTAACTACTAACTAACTAACTAACTACTAACTAACTAACTACTAACTACTAACCTAACTAACTAACTAACTACTAACTAACTAACTAACTACTAACTAACTAACTAACTACTAACTAACTACTAACTAACTAACTAACTAACTAACTAACTAACTAACTACTAACTACTAACTAACTAACTACTAACTAACTAACTAACTAATACTAACTAACTAACTACTAACTACTAACTAACTAACTAACTAACTAACTAACTACAACTAACTAACTAACTAACTAACTAACTAACTACTAACTACTAACTAACTAACTAACTAACTAACTAACTAACTAACTAACTACTAACTAAACTAACTAACTACTAACTACTAACTAACTAACTAACTAACTAACTAACTACTAACTAACTAACTAACTAAACGAACTAACTAACTAACTACTAACTAAACTAACTAACTAACTAAAACTAACTAACGAACTAACTACAATAACTAACTACTACTAACTAACTAACTAACAAAACTAACTAACTAACTAACTAACTAACTAACTAACTAAACTAACTAACTAACAACTAACTAACTAACTAACTAACTAACTAACTAACTGACTAATACAATAGAGCAACAAACGAAACATATGGAAATAAAAAAATAAAATTTTGTCAACATCTCGTGGGAATCGTAAAACCTAAATTTGTTTACTTTTCGAAAGAAAAATTTAATAAAATCAAAAATCCCAATTCACTTTTATTTATGAGCTATAACAAGATTAATATTTTAAAATATTTATACATCTTACTTACTGACATAATTAAAATTTGCTTTTAAGCAAGTGGCAAATAATAATCGAGGCTTCATATTTGACAAGCTGACTGCTTCTGAAATTAACATTTGTGGGTGAAGAACCACTTAAAACGCCCCTTAATAGTCATATACTCTAACCGATTACTTGTGTCGTTAGGCTTATCAATTTCATGTTTTCAAACAAACTGTTTAAAAACTATCATGGGAATAATTTCGAAAATGTAAAAAAATAGCCTGCTGCTGTTAAACACTCGCACTCATGTAAGTAATCGAAAAGTCAATGAAATGCATTTAGAAAATATTTCAAAAAATTATAATTCAAATATGTATATAGGAATGTGTAAAGTTTTGTGACAGACAATTTGATTTAAGTATTAAACATAAATACATAGTAAGTAATAAGATAAGAAATTCATTAAAAACTTTAATGATTTTATCAATTTGTTGTGTTAAAATTTTAATGAATTTATTGTAGTACATATTGAGAAATCAAGACACTATGTAATGATTTTGTTGCTGAAGCTGTTAATTTGTAGGGGCATTTACAAATTTGTTTGTGTGTAGTCACGATTGAGAACAATATCTGAAAGAAAGCCCTTAAGGGTGTGAACTAGTAAAAGCATCTGTTTTATTTTGTCTTTGGTAATCTGTATCTTTCGAACTCAATATTAATTAAACCCCCTATAATATTTGCTCTATTTTATGATTATTGACCAACAATGTTGTAGTTTGTCTGTTTATGTTTCTGTTGTTTTAGTACTTCTGTGATTCCTGCTGTTGCATAATTTGCTAAAGGCGGCTGACATCATTGTCATCATCTATGATTGTTTAGGGTATCATTTATCTATAAACTCGTAAACTTAATTAAATTCCATGTGTTTGTTTAGCACTGTGTTTGAACTGCTATTATAGGCGTTAAAAAGAAAATTGAGATTTTCTTTCTTAAATAGCTGTTAGTTTGCTAGGATAATAAGTCAAGGTCATAAAATTGTAACATGTGCCAATTGTTTATTTATTGTAAGCAAATATTGTGTTAATTTTTGCTAAACAATAAAGGACGTGTCTAGACAAAAAGGCCCCCAAATTTAGTTATCTGCAGCGATTATTTGGGTGTATTTTTAAAATGTCAAGTTGTATTTGTTGAAAACTGGGCTCCATGCAAATATTTGTATAAAACATCTGTCGTGATTAGATGGTGTTTTCCAAAAGGGCTTGTGACAAAGATTTTGAAAATATCAAATAAAAAATTTGCAATCTGTTTAAATTGTTCTATATCAGGAGGTATATATAAACTTAGAATGTGATATAAGTATAATCGAGAAGAAGCTTGACTTAAGAAATTTAAAATATTATTAAAAAATTAAAGTTGAAAAATAAAGATCGATCTATGAACACTTATATTTCTGATCAAAATATCTTGTGTCTAAATGGCATAAAAGATCGATCTGTGATCATTCATTTTTTTTAATAAAAAACCTTTTTTCTATGAAAAGATCAATTATTCTGATCAAAAATAAATTATTTATGTGAATAATCTTAAAAAACATAAAATCGTTAACATATTCTTAAATGAGCTTCCAATTAGGAAAAAAAAGATCGTAGGGAGATTATGTCGATTTGAATGAAGAGTCGGGTTTTATAAGAAGTTTTATAATATTTAAATTCGACGTAAATTGAGACTTTTTAGGAAAAGTGCATCTTTGTTCACTCATATTTCTGATAAAGAATCGTTTCTCAATTAAAAAACAAGATAATTTATATTTCTGATCAAAAAACTTTAAATGGTTAATGTAGATATATAGATTATTTTTATAATCACTCGTATTTTTAAGTACAAATTTTCAATTATCAGCCTCCAATCAAAACAATCTGCGATCGTTCATAAATCCAATATATGGATTTAGATATTTTCTAAAGGGAGAATAACAAATTGTTGTTGTAACATCTACTACTATACATTTATCTAATCTGGGTGTTATGCATTGAGTTCCAGGTCTAAAACTTTTGCTATATTTAAAGAGTTTGTCCATAAATCTATTGGTCATGGTGAAGTAGAATTGGTTGGAGAAATTATATTTGGTGGGTATCATAAGGACCTTGAACACATGCTGGACATTCATTAGGGAAGGCAAGATCTATGGGAGGTCAGGAGAATTTACAGACGCAACAGGCTGATCCATACCGACTGAAATTTTGCCAGAACTACTTTTGTTTTTCGCAGTAATTAATCTGTTCTGTTAATGGCGATGTGGGACCTCCAAGTATGACATTCATGTGGTGTTCTGCCATCGCAGAATTTATGGCATCTCAACGAATATCGTTTACGAGTGGCGTTACCATATACGAATTGCGATCTAACGGATCCTGCACGTGCTTTTCTCGTATAAAGAAGTAGCTTCGTGACATGCCTCGAGTGAGCATCCAACTGTGTGATTCTTGGGATAACATTCTCCGTAACATCCAAGGGGGAATTGTTCATTCAGCATGATATTGTGTTTTCTGACTGGGAAGACATTCATTTCCTCATCTGTGTGGTGTTCAGAGGTTATTCATCTGCATCCGGTAATAGTCTTTAGAAAAGCATTTTGTCAGCTTTGAATATTAATTTACTGTTCTTCGTTTAGTGAAGTAGACCACACTGGAGCACCGTAATTAACCATTTAGCTTTAAAATTTCTTTACTTTAATGACGGCTAGCGCTTTGAGGATGCTGTGCCTTCACAATTTATGCGTGATTGCAGTGTCATGAAATATGGAGATAAGCAGACTGTTAATGGAAACAACTTTGCTAAGGCAGAGACCCTCGACAATGCGTTAATTTCCAAAATTTCAGTCACACCAGAACATTCTGTCTGTGTAAGGCAAAAAATTTCAATAAAAGTTTGTTTCTCTGATCTTTTCGCTTAATTGATCGTGAAAATCTTCGGTCACTTAAATATTCTGTTAATTGGGAAACTTCGTTAATATCTTATAATACAAAAGGATTGCGATCGGTGATCATAAAACTAATCTTTAAAACCTTATTGCATGTACATACATATATACATATATCCTAACTTGTCAATCATTAATGGTTGCATGTCCAACTTCAATTGTGCCAAGTCCCCGTTTCAACTAGTGTTAATAAGCTCTCTCTTATTTGAATTTGTCTTAAAGTGTTAAGTAACATGTAAATTGTGTTCATTTAAGAACAACTACTAACTGTTTTGCTGTTAACAACAATTATCGTTATTATTTGTCAATTTTTGATAATATATTTTCAATTGGCTTTTGTAACCCGGTATCTACCGGTTTCTTCCTCTGTCTGCTACGTAGAAATAAACTATAGTAAGTTGCACGTACTACTACTTACAATTATCTACTGTAATTCACAACTTAAAGTGTTTTTCACTATAAACGTAATTATTTGTTATTATTAGTTTTTTTTTAACTCCTTAACTACTGCTATTGAAGTTGTAGTACATGCTACTTATAATAAAAAAAAATAGCAAACTATCTAAGAATTACAAGTAGAAAATACTTTGTCATGTAACTGGCGTTTTTCTTTAGTTAGTTAAAGTATTATTTTGCTGCTGTTGTTTGTTTTATTTCCTTATCAATACTGATTTTGATTTCAAGTGCAAAAAACGGCTCACTATTCACTACTCACTCATATAAGTAGCAGCAATTTCTTTGTTGACTGGTGTTGTTCATGTTCAGTTATCTAAGATTGTCATGGCTACCACTTGGTGTAGTTTGGAGCTGTTGTTTTTGTTTTTGGATTCTTTTTTTCGGCTTTTTGGTATTATTCCCTAGATAAACTTACACTTGTTAACTTGTATTTGAAGTAGTACTTGTAATGAGTACATAAAAAAAAATATCAACCAGTAGAGAAGTAGGAATTTCCATTGACGACCTTTTTGTTATAAGTGTGTTAAAATCCCTGTTGTTATCTTTTCCTTGACTTGGGTAGGAACGATTTATTTAGTGGCTTTTTAAGTATAACACTGTTCCAAAAAAAAGGGTTTAATTTAAATGTTTGCAATAAAGAGTTTTTCTAAAAAAGCATTCGATTTTATATCACAAACATATTCATCCGATTTTAAAAACGTTTCAGGCTTTAATTAATGCCTATGTGTTGTAGTTTGAAAATATTAAGGGTATTCATATAAACGTTCAAAAGCCACGCAAACTATGCAATCTGTGCAATTTCGATTTTACATTGAATTTTTCACATATGATCGCCTATTTGAAATAATCATTATAAACTAAATTTTCTCTTCTAAATAATACAGATAGTTTTCACAGATGTTTCATTAATCCCCTTTTTATATTTAGAAAATTATGGTTTTATCTTAAAAACTTTATTTCCTTATTCCTTCGGTATCTCCTTATTCCTTTGGTATCTCCTTATTCCTTCACTGAAATTATTATATAGTATCAGCAAAAACATGTATGAAATCAGAACGGAATGATGAGTATTTCTCTAGAAAATATACTTTTATGTTTTCTATAAAAAAATCTATTTTCGGTGAGAAAAAAATGATCACAGATTATCGTTGTTTTGGTCCTATCGCTGTGCTAGTTTTCAGGATAAAGGGAATTTTATGTTTTCACTCAAACAATGGAATTTGGTGGAAAATCAAAGTGATCACAGATTAATCGTTGTTTCGGTCCTATCTCTTCTAGTTTCCAAGATAAAGGGACTTTTATGTTTCTCCTCTCAAAAATTTATCCTTGGTGGAAAATGAAAGGATCACAGATTATCGTTGTTTGTGGCCCTATCTGTTCTACTACTTTCCAAGATAAATCGACTTCTATGTTTTCTCTAAAAAAATCGATTTTGGATGGGAAATAAAAGTGATCACAGATTGTCGTTGGTTTGACTCTATCTCTTCTCGTTTCCAAGATACCGTTGTTTTGGACCTATCTCTATAAATGGACTTTTATGTTTTCTTTCAAAAAATCGATTTTGTTGGCAAATCAGTTTCCAAGATAAATGAACTTTTATGTTATCTGTCAAAATATCGATTTTTTGTGGTAAATAAAAGTGATCACAGATTATCGTTGTAAAAGTGATCACAGATTATCGTCTCTTCTAGCTTCCAAGATAAATGGATTTTTTTGATCTGAAGTACTTGAGTGCTACGGTTCCATAATTACATGAAATGGAAGATACATATAAAGCTCAATAATGTTTAAGTTCAAAAGTATGGCGAATCATGTCCATGGCTCATCTTTACAATATCAATTAGCCGCCTCACAGCTGCGATTTGGTCTCTTTAGATAGGTTTAATTTCGACTATTCTTGATTAAGATACAGAAACCATCAGAAACCTGAATAGTGTTTGGAAATCAAGCCAAATATCGACCAATATGAAATTGAGAATCTTTAATTCTAATGTAAAATCTGTGCTATACTGCGCTAGCGAAACATAGAAGAGCTTGAAATTAATTTACAGAAAATTGCAAACGTTCACTAACAAATGTCTAAGACATATCGTCATTTAGAGGCTCAATCGTATAAGCAACCTGGACCTATGGATTCGGACAAACCAAAAGCCAGCACCAATGGAAATAAAAGAGTGAAAATAGCATTGTATAGGTCATATTCTTCGAAGGCCATGTCAAAATATAGCACAAAAAGCAATAAGGTGGAGTCCACAATTAAGTCGGCGACCAGGTGCTGCAACTAAGACCTGGAGGAGAATTGTTGACGATAACTATAGTTCCAAACTACACCACTCTGTTGAGTCGACAACAGCCCCTAGAAACGTAATCGTTAGACCAATGTACGAATCCATCAAATAAGCCGAGACTTTATTCTTACTCAGTTTCTCAGTGACACACTAGGGTAATTCTGGTATAAACAGAGTTTACTCTGAACATACCTGGACAAGGAAGGAAAATTCAATGGTATAACTTGCATAAGATACCTTTCATCCATCGCCATTCAACCCAGCACACTTCTCATTTATCCGACACACTCTAGGTATACGGGTTGGCAAGATCCGTATCATATACATTTAACACCAACTCATTTTCAACGATTAGTTCCACAGTCACTCCTCTGTGGGATATCAGTTGTCATTCGGCAACAGCACCGAAATTATACCGAAATATAGATTTCACCGTGCATCAGTCTTTCAACAGCAACTTATTCTTCCCGCAAAGTTGGGTTCAAAACACAGCCTCTACATGGATCGCGAAAGAACCTCAACCAACTGACCAGTCAGGACAAGTCCTACGGGCAACTGGCCACCCAGATTATGAGGTTCTCTGGTTAAAGTGAAATGACATCACCAGTTTATAGTCCCAGCAGACTAGAGGTACTGGTAACACCTCTTTACCCCGGAATTGCAATACACC
>NW_023996416.1:0-44101 GCF_015586225.1 Lucilia sericata | reverse complement strand
CTAGTTCAGTTCTAGTTCAGTTCTAGTTCAGTTCTAGTTCAGTTCTAGTTCAGTTTCTAGTTCAGTTCTAGTTCAGTTCTAGTTCAGTTCTAGTTCAGTTCTAGTTCAGTTCTAGTTCAGTTCTAGTTCAGTTCTAGTAGTTCTAGTTCAGTTCTAGTTCAGTTCTAGTTCAGTTCTAGTTCAGTTCTAGTTCAGTTCTAGTTCAGTTTAGTTCAGTTCTAGTTCAGTTCTAGTTCAGTTCTAGTTCAGTTCTAGTTCAGTTCTAGTTCAGTTCTAGTTCAGTTCTAGTTCAGTTCTAGTTCAGTTTCTAGTTCAGTTCTAGTTCAGTTCTAGTTCAGTTCTAGTTCAGTTCTAGTTCAGTTCTAGTTCAGTTCTAGTTCAGTTCTAGTTCAGTTCTAGTTCAGTTCTAGTTCAGTTCTAGTTAAGTTCAGTTGCTGAACTTATTTATTTTCCAATAATATGCAAACCGATTTCTACTGAACTGAACTGAAATTAGGAAACCGACCACTTTATATCTCTTGTATAAAATACAGTTAAAATTTATCATGCACATTTAAAAAAAAAAAATTATCAAAAATTCCTCTCAATAATTAAATTTTTACACAAAATCTACTAGACCCATTCCATACCCATATAAACTTCCTTGAGGTTATAACACACCATGTTACTGCTTCAATATTTGTTTTTACTCTAGTTATTTCTTTATCTATTCAAGGTGGATTTTTGCGGCTAATAAACCATGTCCTGAAGGACGTCGTTGCATTGATACATGTAATGACGACAGACTGTGAATGCCTCGGGGGACGCAATGGAACCAATTGTAATGAAATGCAACGAACGGTTAGTATGCAGGAAAAAAAAAAGAAAATAACAATAATGAAAACAAGTATAAAAGTAAAATTGGTCAAGACAGACTAAAAGATAAACTACACCGGTTTAAAAATAAGTTTTCTGACTGACATTGATGCAGAAAATGCAACGAAACAATGATCTTAGGAGGTGTAGAGTGCTAGAAGCTAGCAGAAAATCCAAACAGAAAGGAGTGGAAAATATAAAAATATGCTTGAACAAAAAATAGTTATGAATAAATATTTCCTTACACTTGAATTTGAGTTGCATGAATAAAAACAAGCAAATTATGGAAATAAAGAGAGAAGAAAAAACATTTTATAGAATAAGGTAAAAACTACTATAAGTTTGTTTTGTGTAAAAAAATGTGTTAACAAATATTTGGTTGATTAAGTAAATTTGTGGTAAAAAAAAATAACATTTACATAAAAGGTAAATTTCAATTTTGATAGAAATAGAAAGGAAGAGGTACTTGATGTAGGATTTAAATGTAGAGGATGGAGAGATCCAATTTTACTTAATCTATTTCCAATGGGGAAGTTATCTAGTAAGTATAATACATACTCGTAATTGGTTTCACACAAAATTATAATTTATTTTACATAAAGCTTTTTTTAGCCAAAATTTGTATGTCATGACTGCATAAATTACGAAAACCAATTTACAATTATTGTTATTTATAAAATTATAGAATAATTGTTAGTTTCCATAATAAAATTTCTAAACAATTAATTTCAATAAATTTACCACAAATTTTACATTTTTGGGAAATATTTTACACACACATATGGCTTCGTTTTACCATGAAAACGATAAATATTTTAACAAAATTCAGTAATTTAAAAGAAAAGTAATATAGACAAAATCCAAAATTTGGAATATATTAAAAAAAACATACCTTTAATTTACTGTCGCTCTGCAAAAACTATTAATTTTTTTTCAACATAAAATAATATAAAATTTGTTTCCACTCATTTACATTTTCAGCAATGTAATGTAATCCATGTACACATGGTGGCACCTGCTGGTCTAGTGGGGGATTCATTTTATTGTGCCTGTCGACCTGGTTATACGGGTACTATGTGTGAAGGTGAGTAATTGTTGTAAAATATCAAAAAATAAAGGTAAAATTATTGTTGTAAAGGAAAATATATACACATACATTAAATTAATATCAATAACAACAACAGCAACTCAGGAAAAACATGTTCTGACACAGACTATAGAAAAAATATTATTTAAAAAAAATCTTTATTATTATGTTCATAGCTGAATTATAAATCCCAAGAGGAAATTTTGTAAATACCTAAAGACATTTTAAAACCGCCTAGCTATTAAGTAATAGGCTATTCTCTTTAGTAACCCATAAAGGAAACTCTTCTGTTGCTGAATACAAAAATTGACGACACTAGAAATATAAATAAATAAAAATAACATTAAATTCGTCTAGGTTTTCTTTAACTTAATGCACAAAATTAATTCTGATGTTTAATTTACAAGATTATAACAAAACTTTCTCGCTTATTATCGAAATTATTATTCAGAAAAACTAAAAGAAGAACTGTGATTTGTAAACAAAATTTTTCCAATAAGGATCAAGTTTAATGTATAAACAAAACTTTTAATATTCAATATAAATACATAATAATAGTTATTATTCAATACATACACACTTACACAATATATATAGATACGAGGACCATATGAAAAGTATACTTTTCATATGATCCTGAGTCTCAAACATTACCTACCTACGCTTGTCCCATAATCGAATTATATGTCTCTTAAAAACACAGTGGGACTTAGAGATGAGGTATGCAATTTATAGCAATTTAGGTTCAATCGAAAAGAAAGCGATCAAAATCTCTCATCTTCAAGTCTTACGTCAAAACTAGGGATGTACTTTTTATGTTTTCAATATATAGACAATATATAGATATAACCAGTATAACGAATTGATGAACTATAAAGCTGGATCAGATTAGCAGGTTGTGTATGTGTTGTCATCACCGAAGTCACACTTGGATCTATTACGTTGATTCCTTTGTGGATCATTATTAAAAATCTTCTGATATCGTCTTTCCGGAATCCAAAGCATGATAAAACAAAAATGTATTTCTAGATATACCCTCTTAATGCCAGCGTATGTACTAAACTAAAATATTCACTTTTTTAGTAATTGTATGTTAGTATTAGTACAAACCACAATACTACAAATTAATAAACTACATTAACACCACACACATGCATAAGTGTGTATTAGTATGTGTTTTCTCACACAAAGAAAAAGTACGTATTTAACCAAACAACCATAACAATATTTATATTGTTATTTTTTAGTTTAGTAAATGTGTTATCATATTACGCTACAATACTAGAAGGTATTAGAGCTTAATGCAAATCTGGTATGTTAGTAAGGCAGTAGGTTAGTAAGTTGGTAAGTTAGCAAGTTAGTAGGTTAGTAAGATAGTCAGTTAGTAAGATAGTCAGTTAGTAAGTTAATAAGTTAGTAAGTTAGTAGGTTAGTAAGTTAGTAGTTAATACGTTCGTAAGTTAGTAAATTAGTAAGTTAGTAATTTAGTAAGTTAGTAAGTTAGTAAGTTAGTAAGTAGTAAGTTAGTAAGTTAGTAAGTTAGTATAGTAAGTTAGTAAGTAAGTAAGTTAGTAAGTTAAGGTAAGGTAAGTAAGGTATCTCATGGTCGGTTATGATCGACAGAACTTTCTTCCTGGTTTTTAGAAACCACTTGCATATAAACATTAGGTTCTATGTATACATAGATATCTATAGGTATTTTTATTTGCTTACAAAACTCTGTTTGTTGTTGGAGTTATATTTGATATTAATTTAATATTTTTTCTTGCTGTTATTTGTTTATTCTAATTTATTTTGTTATTTCTCCCCTTTCTACTTATATATTTTCCCCTGTCTACAACGCTGTATACTAACTTTGCCAACAAATGGAAAACTGGCTAACAAAACACAACAAAACAACTACCACAAACAAACAAAAAATAACTACAACAACATAACCAGATGAATTTGTTGTAGAAACTGTTGTTAGTTCCAGTGAATTTATGGTTGATGATACTAGTGCTCGGAATTTTAATGACAAAAGTTTTGGTTCATCGGTTGTTTTAAAAAGTCCCATTGAATTGCACAATGCATATACGGCGGCCATTGTTCTGGCATTAGTCATCTTCTTTGTCGCTCTCTATGTAAGTAGTGGTTATTGTAAGAATGTGTGGGTATATTAGAGGGTAATGAGGTTAAATGTTTAGAGGTATTTAGTAGTTTAAAAATTAATTTAACGTAGCTAAAAGCAGAACTTAATTACATATTTTTTCGTTCAGTGTACATATTTTGAAAACTTTCTGTTTGTTTTGCAGCTGATAACTAACTAACTAACTAACTACTAACTAACTAACTAACTACTAACTAACTAACTAACTAACTAACTAACTAACTAACTAACTAACTAACTACTAACTAACTAACTAACTAACTACTAACTAACTAACTAACTAACTACTAACTAACTAACTAACTAACTAACTAACTAACTAACTAACTAACTAACTAACTAACTAACTAACTAACTAACTAACTAACTAACTAACTAACTAACTAACTAACTAACTAACTAAACTAACTAACTAACTAACTAACTAACTAACTAACTAACTAACTAACTAACTAACTAACTAACTAACTAACTAACTAACTAACTACTAACTAACTAACTACTAACTAACTACTAACTACACTAACTAACTAACTAACTACTAACTAACTAACTAACTAACTAACTAACTAACTAACTAACTACTAACTAACTAACTAACTAACTACTAACTAACTAACTAACTAACTAACTAACTAACTAACTAACTAACTAACTAACTAACTAACTAACTAACTAACTAACTAACTAACTAACTAACTAACTAACTAACTAACTACTAACCTAACTAACTAACTAACTAACTAACTAACTAACTAACTAACTAACTAACTAACTAACTAACTAACTAACTAACTAACTAACTAACTAACTAACTAACTAACTAACTAACTAACTAACTAACTAACTAACTAACTAACTAACTAACTACTAACTATACTAACTAACTAACTAACTAACTAACTAACTAACTAACTAACTAACTAACTAACTACTAACTAACTAACTAACTAACTAACTAACTAACTAACTAACTAACTAACTAACTAACTAACTACTAACTAACTAACTAACTAACTAACTAACTAACTAACTAACTAACTAACTAACTAACTAACTAACTAACTAACTAACTAACTAACTAACTAACTAAACTACTAACTAACTAACTAACTAACTAACTAACTAAACTACATACTAACTAACTAACTAACTACCTAACTAACTAACTAACTAACTAACTACTAACTAACTAACTAACTAACTAACTAACTACTAACTAACTAACTAACTAACTAACTAACTAACTAACTAACTAACTACTAACTAACTAACTAACTAACTAACTAACTACTAACTAACTAACTAACTACTAACTAACAACTAACTAACTAACTAACTAACTAACTAACTAACTAACTAACTACTACTAACTACTAACTAACTAACTAACTAACTAACTAACTAACTAACTAACTAACTAACTAACTAACTAACTAACTAACTAACTAACTAACTAACTAACTAACTAACTAACTACTACTACTACCTAACTAACTACTAACTAACTAACTAACTAACTAACTAACTAACTAACTAACTAACTAACTAACTAACTACTACTAACTAACTAACTACTACTAACTAACTAACTAACTAACTAACTAACTACTAACTAACTAACTACTAACTAACTAACTAACTAACTAACTAACTACACTAACTAACTACTAACTAACTAACTAACTAACTAACTAACTAACTAACTAACTAAATAACTACTAACTAACTAACTAACTACTAACTAACTACTAACTAACTAACTACTAACTAACTAACTAACTAACTAACTAACTACTAACTAAATCACTATAACTAACTAACTAACTAACTAACTACTAACTAACTAACTAACTACTAACTAACTAACTAACTAACTAACTAACTAACTAACTAACTACTAACTAACTAACTAACTAACTAACTAACTAACTAACTAACTAACTAACTAACTAACTAACTAACTAACTAACTACTAATAACTAACTACTACTAACTAACTACTACTAACTAACTAACTACTAACTAACTAACTAACTAATACTAACGAAACTAACCAGTTTTTTCGACGATGACATTTTAACCACCAGGACGTATGTTGATTATTCAATTCAAAATAAAATTCAATGTTAATCATACGCATTGATGTCTTTACATACCTTTTTCTTTAAAAAGGGAAAACAAACATCTGCGGTATAGTAAGAATAAACATAAATTTAGTACTTCCATCTTCAAAAGCGATCTTCTGAACAGTAGAAAAACCACTTTTACTTATTGTCCCAAATTTTTCAACTGCCTTTCATCATATTTAATTAATATTTTATCAAAATTGAAATAAAGTCCAATTAAGCCGACACAGTTTTTCTTTTCAATAAACATTTATGCAAATGTTTTTATTGCCAAAAAATTTAACAAAAAAAATATCAGAAAAAGACTCCTTTTATAAATTGTTTTTGTTATACAGTTTGTGTTTTGAAAAATATAACAATATTGATTTAGTTAAATGTTTATGATTGGGTTATAAATTTGCATACTTTTGGTATTTTCTTTTTATTTAATTAAAAATAAACTCCCTCTCCCCTGTGGTCTTTCATCTGATTTTAATTGTTGTTTGTTTTATGCGTTGCCACTTTAATTGTGTGACATTTTCTTGTTTTTAGCAATAAATTACAATGTTTGCATTTTGTATGAATAATAAATTGTGGCTTTTTGGGACATTAAACGAGTAAAAGAATAGAATCGTTTTTGTATGGGGAAAATTTTAATTAGAATTTTAGTTTTTAAGGTTGCAGTTATTTAAGAAAAAATTTAAATGAATAAGAATTTAGAAAGATTATAAGAGAAAGAATTTTGAATTAATTATTAATTTCATTAATTTAGCTTTGTCTAGTATTAAGATATTTTTAAAATTTTCAAAAATATTTAACTAAAACGTCGAAATACTAAATCCTTTTAGCAAGGACAAAAGTCTAAAATTATAACTATTTAAAACTCTCCTTTAATTGAAAACCCATTATATAATTCTCTATTAGAATTTTATACTTAAACACCCCATCTTACTTTACATTTCACTCTAATTACAGCTCACCATCTGCCATTGTAAAGTAAATCAAACGTATCGAAAATTCTCAACACGTACATATGGTTTTCTGCCCATACTCGGTTTTCGTTTGCGCACCAAACAGGCAACATCAAAAATTAGCAGACATTGGTTGAGTGGCAAAGGTTTGGGCATTGGCAATGCAATGCGAGGTGGTGGCAATGCAACAACATCATCAACATCCGCCTTGCATGCGACAACGGGTGCTGCTGCATCGTCACAAAGAAATAGTGTTGGACATTTGCCAACCGCAAAAGCGTCATCGGCTACAACAGGACAGCAACATACACATGTTGGTCAATTAAACGAACGGCCCTTTCAACGTCATTTGGCCATGAACTTGGAAAACGATATGTATTATACAGTAGATTTTAGTGAAAATTCTCAACATTCACCGCTGATACAGTGAAATTTAACAACAACGTCAGCAATAACAGCTAAAGCAGTCAACCAAACACAATTATCCCTGTTAAAAGGGGAGCGAGGGAATGATGATAATGCTGCTGCTGTGACAGCTGCTGGTATGAGGGTGTTGGGCGTTGCTAGTTGTAGAAAAAATCTTGTTAATGCTTTGGTTAAAACGAAAAATAATAAAAATAATAATAATAATGGTAGCTCCTTTGGTATGAATAGTAATAATTGGTTAGTTAAATTTACAAAACGCTCTTATTAAATAACAACAAAAAAAAAATTATATGTTTTCTTGAATTTTCTTTTTCATAACTTTGTTTTCAAAAAATATATATTATTTGTTTTATTTTAATTTAAAAAAGAATATTTGCTATTGTATATGTATGTATTGCTAATTTATTTAGTTATAATAAAATTAATAATAAAATAACATTATAAGTTTTTGGCTTTAATCATACTGATGATGGGAAATTTTATTTCTTTATAAAAATATTTTAAACTTTAAGAACTCACTTTACTAGGCATAGTTCTTTTAAATTTTAAACGAATTTCGAAGAAAGTCTATCAATTACAGATAAACTGTTTCAGAGTTACACTTTCGCATAGTTTAGAGGTCAGAAACTTGTTCAACTTTATATGGTTTAGTGTTTAGACGATTAAACTTGCTCTGAAAAGGGTCGCGTTACTGATTGCCATCGCACAATCCAAACGGCTAAACCTAGAATCATGAAATTTTGAAAAATTCATATAATTAGGCGTAAAAAAGGGGTAAAACGGGCAAAACTGGATTTCCTAATTATCTTTTTTTTTTTGATATAAAAAAATCGATGGAAAAAAGGGGGAAATAGGAAATTTAGATTTGTTCAAACTCTTTCAACTATTTTTATAAAATTGGAAAAATTAGTTAATTTATTCACACAAACTAAGTTACTAGTGTGTTACTTGGAATTGAGGTACTAAGTTCTACTTTTATAGGACCAATTTCTAGTAAAGTTTGGTACATGCATACTAATCTGAGTAAATGACTTATGTATGTTAGGGTGGCCCCGTTTGTATGGAGGAAAAATAAAGTGTCAATGTTCCCAACTAAAATTAAAGTTTAATGGATTCTAAGATACCATTTCTCAAAAACTTTGTCCTGGCGTACTTAGATCTGGTATCTTAGAATGAACTAAATTTTCATTTTCGTTGGGAACATCAGCCACGTCCATTTTGGAGCGACCCTAATGTACATACATATATCATGTGAGTTTTATCTGTGAGTATTTTCAAAACTTAATCCTTGGAAAAGTCTTTCCCTGGATGAAAGGAAAAGTGATTGAATAAGAAAAGGGAACGTTCATTCATTCATCAAATGGTACTTTTTGAAGTTTCTTGAATTTTTCGTATTATTGAACATAGAAACATAACATTGTTGATTGTATGAGAATCTATAAGAGGTATTCTAGAATCATGTTCTGTAGAATCATGATCCCTGACTTTGGCAATAACAAAACAATAGCAACATACAGCTTCATAAGTTATTTATTCTTCTTGCTCTGTTTAGTTTTTAACAACAAGCAATCTGTATACAAGAACAACACATACCAGGCTGTATGTTGTACAAACATACAGACAGACAGACAGACAGACGGACAGACAGACAGACAGACAGACAGACTGACTGACTGACTGACTGACTGACTGACTGACTGACAGACAGACAGACAGACAGACAGATTGACAGACATACTTAAATACAGGCAGACAGACGGACATGGCTTAACCAGCAACGGTTAATGACAAAAAATATAACGTTCTCACGCAAATGAGGACTTATACTGACTGACTGACTGACTGACAGACAGACAGATTGACAGACATACTTAAAGACAGACAGGCAGACAGACGGACATGGCTTAACCAACACCGGTTAATGACAAAAAATAAAACGTTCTCTAGAAAATGAGAACTTATAGGGAAACTAGTCTTGCTATCTTTAAAATTTCATTGATATACAATTTTATATCACATTCGGTAAATTCTGAGAGATTTTTAGTTAATTAGTTTTTAATTGAAAAACTAAATTTCACAATTTCTTAATAATTCCCCTCATCAGTCCAGCCACAACAAAATAAAATCCACAAAAAATACAAATAAAAAACTCTACTCAAAATAAAACTCTAAAATAACTAAAACGATAAAGACAAAATCAAATTTTCTTCTTAAATTTTAGCCAACAACAAACAAATTATATTTAAAAATGTTAATAAAAATCCCTAAAAAAAAAATAATACAAATTGATAAGATAAACCAAAAAAAAAACAAAATATTAAAAAAAATAACAATAAACAAAAGCAAAATTTTAAAAAAATGGATACTTTTTTGTAAGAAGGATTTATAGTATTAAGGGCAAGGATTTTAAAGATAAGTTTAAATAAAATTACAATAAATATAAATAATATTAAAGAATACAAATTAAGAAATTAAATAAAATCTAAAACTAGTTAAGTATACTTAAACAAAATACTTATAACACAAATAAAACTAAAGAAAAACCTAAATAAAAAGATTTACACACAGAATTTTGGGATAAAGGTTAAAATTCAGCAAATAAAAACAAAGACGAATGACCGAAGATCCTACAGACTACTTAAAAAACACGCATGACTAACAGACCTTTGGCTACATAAGACACGACATACAAAACAAATATTATAAATAACAACAACTTGAAAAGAAAGAATAAATAGCCTTATGTTTTAAGGATTTATAAACGCTTAAAAAGTAAATAATCAATAATAAAAACTGGATTATAAATTATTTGCAAAAAATGAGATAAACCAAAAAATATGAAAGAAAATTTATTTGTTTAACAAGTGTTTTATTTATTTTAAGCTTTTTGGGCAAAGTATGCCCAGGATAATGGGGGTTTTTACATATTATTATAGTTATTATGTCTGTGTATTATACTATATGATATTGAGAGGTAAGTAACTGTTTGATAATTCATGTTATCATTAAAATATTTACTTAAAACCAACAATCAAATCATAACTCTGAGAGCTTATCATACATACTTATCTCTAGAGATGTTCCATTAAATTGAAGAAGACTTTACAAGGTTTCAAATAATACCACAGGCAGACAAATTATAAGAGACGGATATCAAAATATAAATTTCTAAAGCATTGGATGGACTGCGCTAAATCGAATCTGGCCTCAGATTTCTTCAATCCCATCTGGTATTCGATAACATGTCCTGAAGTTTGAAAAAACGTAGTTTTAGTTTAAAACACTGAACAAGATATCTCAAATCCAAATATGATGGAGAAAATCTGATTGTGATTTAATGCTTAAAAGTATATCTTGGTCTCAGGGTTCTATTTTTTCGCCATAATCCAATCTATATGTTAGTTAGTTAGTTTTTAGTTATTAGTTAGTTAGTTAGTTTAGTTAGTTATTAGTTAGTTAGTTAGTGTGTTAGTTTAGTTAGTTATTAGTTAGTTAGTGTAGTTAGTTCGTTGTTAGTAGTAGTAGTTGCGTTAGTTAGTAGTTGTTAGTTAGTTAGTTAGGTTGTAGTTAGTAGTTAGTTAGTTAGTTAGTTAGTAGTTAGTATGTTAGTTCTTTAGTTATTAGTTTAGTTGTGGTAGTTTAGTTAGTTAGTATTAGTTAGTTCGTTAGTTAGTTTGGTTTATAGTTGTAGGTTAGTTCGGTTAGTTGTTAGTTGTTCGTTAGTTAGTTAGTTAGTTTGTTATTTTAGTTAGTTTAGTTTAGTTAGTTCGTTAGTGTTAGTTACGTTTTAGTTAGTTAGTTAGTAGTTCGTTAGTTCGTTAGTTTCTAGTTGTCGTTTTGGTTAGTTCGTTAGTTCGTTCTTTCGTTCGTTATTCGTTCGTTCGTTCGTTCGTTCGTTCGTTTCTTCGTTCGTTCGTTCTTCGTTAGTTCGTTCGTTTCGTTCGTTCGTTCGTTCGTTCGTTCGTTCGTTCGTTCGTTCGTTCGTTCGTTCGTTCGTTCGTTTCGTTCGTTCGTTTCGTTCGTTCTTTCTTCGTTCGTTTCGTTCGTTCTTTCGTTCGTTCGTTCGTTCGTTCGTTCGTTCGTTCGTTCGTTCGTTCGTTCGTTCGTTCGTTCGTTCGTTCGTTCGTTCGTTCGTTTCGTTCGTTCGTTCGTTCGTTCGTTCTTCGTTCGTTCGTCGTCGTTCGTTCGTTTCGTTCGTTCGTTCGTTCGTTCGTTCGTTCGTTCGTTGTCGTTCGTTTCGTTCGTTCGTTCGTTCGTTCGTTCGTTCGTTCGTTCTTCGTTCGTTCGTTCTTCGTTCTTCGTTTCGTTCGTTCGTTCGTTCGTTCGTTCGTTCGTTCGTTCGTTCGTTCGTTCGTTCGTTCGTTCGTTCGTTCGTTCGTTCGTTCGTTCGTTCGTTTCGTTCGTTCGTTCGTTCGTTCGTTCGTTCGTTCGTTCGTTTCGTTTTCGTTCGTTCGTTCGTTCGTTCGTTCTTCGTTCGTTCGTTCGTTTCGTTCGTTCGTTCGTTCGTTCGTTCGTTCGTTCGTTCTTCGTTCGTTGTCGTTTTTCGTTCGTTCGTTCGTTCGTTCGTTTCGTTCGTTCGTTCGTTCGTTCTTCGTTCGTTCGTTCGTTCGTTCGTTCGTTCGTTCGTTCGTTCGTTCGTTCGTTCGTTTCGTCGTTCGTTCGTTCGTTCGTTCGTTCGTTCGTTCGTTCGTTCTTTCGTGTTCTGTGTTCGTTCGTTCGTTCGTTCGTTCGTTCGTTCGTTCGTTCGTTGTTCGTTCGTTCGTTCGTTCGTTCGTTCGTTCGTTTCTTCGTTCGTTTTCGTTCGTTCGTTCGTTCGTTCGTTCGTTCGTTCGTTCGTTCGTTCGTTCGTTCGTTCGTTCGTTCGTTCGTTCGTTCGTTCGTTCGTTCGTTCGTTCGTTCGTTCGTTCGTTCGTTCGTTCGTTCGTTCGTTCGTTCGTTCGTTGTCGTTCGTTCGTTCGTTCGTTCGTTCGTTCGTTCGTTCGTTCGTTCGTTCGTTCGTTCGTTCGTTCGTTCGTTTTTCGTTCGTTCGTTCGTTCGTTTTCGTTCGTTTTCGTTCGTTCGTTCGTTCGTTAGTCGTTCGTTCGTTCGTTCGTTCGTTCGTTTCGTTCGTTCGTTCGTTCGTTCGTTTCGTTCGTTCTCGTTCGTTCGTTCGTTCGTTCGTTCGTTCGTTCGTTCTTCGTTCGTTCGTTCGTTCGTTCTTCGTTCGTTCGTTTCGTTCGTTCGTTCTTCGTTCGTTCGTTCGTTCGTTCGTTCGTTTCGTTCGTTCGTTCTGTTCGTTCGTTCGTTCGTTCGTTCGTTCGTTTCGTTTTCGTTCGTTCGTTCGTTCGTTTCGTTCTCTTCTCCCCTCTTCCGCCCCTTCTCCCGTTTTGTTCTTCTTCTGCACCTAGCTTTGCTGACTTCGCCCCTTTTGCCTCTCCCGTCTACCACCTCATTCACATAGTGTTACCTATTTTTTTAATCATTAACTTAATGTCTATTGTTTTATTAATTTTGTATTTTCTCTTGACTTTTTCTCTTTATATCCGCAAACTAAATGAATCCCATTTCAGCTATGAATGAAAAAAAATACAATATTTAAATACAAACTTTGATTTACATTTCCTTCCCTTAGTTACAAATAATTCTGAGTAATCTAATGGGAATTTATTTGTTTAACTCCACTGACAATCGTTGCCAGTCAGTAATCAGTGAAAAACTCATTATTAATAATTTACAAAAAAAAAAAATGAAAAAAACGAATGAGTTTTAATGAACATTTAAATGGACTTTTGTTAAATATTAATTAAAAATTGCGAATTAAAATTAATATTTCCTAGATGTCTAGTGGCAGTTTATTGTGTAATAATTATGACAAATTTTATTTATTAGTAAAAAATAATTAAAATTTATAAGTAATAAATTTTATGGGAAATTTTCATGCCCTACATCATTAGAGTGCTGAGGGTATTATGGATTTTAACCAAGGGTTGTAATGCATAGAAATATTGGTTCTACTGCTTCGTGAGTTACATACATCGGCTCAGAATCATTTCATTAACTACACATTAGCTCTAAATATAATATAAACCATAGAAACGACCCTAGTCTAGAGTAAAGTATACAATATGGGCTTAATAATACTGCAATAACTGCTTGCTAAACCTAACGTGTTCTTTATTACAAATAAAATTATTATAATTTGATTTTATTATAATTTTTTTTTAACACAAATATATAATTTATGATAATTTAAATTCATAAAACCTGTTAATGTTGATGTTTTTCATGGCTGGAAGGTAAAATAACAAACAATTACCTTGTAACAGTTTGTTAAACACAATAATTAATGGTGGTAATATTTGTCATAATTAAAATTATACAGCAGACTGTAATTAGTTAAATATTTAAAAAAAGGAAGAATTGAAAATAAAAACACAAAAAACAAAAACGGAAAAAACTGAAATACTATTTCAGTTAACAAAACCTCGATATCCCACTATAGCCCTATCCCACTTGTGCTGATGTTAGCAACACCTCAAAATATTGATCCTAAACCCTTTGGGTGTAGGTATATTTCAATCATGTCCGAATCATTTTCTGAGGCAATTAAGCTGTGTCCGTCTGTCCGTCTGCCCGTCTATCTGTCCGTCTGTCTTTGTATTGATTTTAATTTAACAATAATTTAAAATATTTTTCCAATAATAATTTACCTATATAAATTGTCAATAAACATTTTTTTGTAATTTTTAGTAATTTAAATATAATTAAAATTTAAATAATTAAAATATCATTAAAAAGTTTTATGGTTTTATATTTTTTAAATAGTTTTTTTACAGCCACAAAAGGCTCAGAAATAAACAAATAAAACCATAAACATAATACTAATTGTTATTTAAGTACCATTTGTTAGTTAGTGTGTGCCTAAATACATAAAAAACCAAACAACAAAATCTTAAAAAAAAATGTAAAAGTTAAAAAAATATTTCATTATGTAGACGAATATAATAAACCAGACAATAATGCCACACCACATATACAATATACATAGTTATATACCCAACAAAAACTTTCATTTCACATCAAATAAATTTATTTTAAATCATTATTACATTACTAGTAAGACTTTAATAAACTAGAAGTTATTGAAAAGTAGCTTAATAGTTATGTGCTTATAACAAAAAATCATTACCAAGTTTTTGCTGGGTACATACATATGTATACGTATAAAGTACATATTTAATTGTATCCTGCAACTTATTATGAAATTTTAAATAAATTAAAGTTTGCAAAGTTTTTTTCTATGACCACATATACAAACTTTGAAGTACATAGTGGATTTTTTTATGACATTTCTAAACTTTGTTGTAATTATGTGTATTAGAGAGATTCAGTAGACAATTAGTTTTATAATTTTGAAAATTATAGTTTTATTTTAATTTTTATATAAATAAATATTATTCTAGCTATGTGATAGTACTTATATATTTATATTAATCATCTTGATGGCATTGCAGCATATTTATACAAATATGGCTGAATTTTCAAAAGCTTAATTTATGTTATAATAATTACTTCTAATATTATTGGCTTAAATAAATCCATTTTAAAAAGGTAGTTTTAAAACATAAAATGTTATTATAAAATTAAAATTATATATATAAATAAAATAATAAGTTTTAAACAAATAGAAAAGTATAGTCGACCACATACGACTATATTACAAAATAATCATATGAAATTATATTCTGGTATGTGGATGTAGTCTCGACTATAGAATAGACTATATTCTGGACTATAGAATAGATTATAGTCTGGACTATAAAATAGATTATAGTCTGCACTATAAATATACTATAGTCTGGATTATAGAATAGTCTGGACTATTGAATAGACAATAGTCTGGACTATTGAATAGACTATAGTCTGGACTATAGAATAGACTATAGTCTAGACTATAGAATAGACTATAGTCTAGACTATAGAATAGACTATAGTCTGGACTATAGAATAGACTATAGTCTGGCCTATAGAATAGACTATAATCTGAACTATAGAATAGACTATAGTCTGAACTATAGAGTGGACTATAGTCTGGACTATAGAATAGACTATAGTCAGGACTGTAGAATAGATATAGTCAGGACTGTAAAAAAGTCTGTAGTCTAGACTATAAAATAGACTATAGGCTCGACTATAGAATAGACAATAGTCTGGACTATAGAATAGACTATAGTCTGGACTATAGAATACACTATAGTCTGGACAATAGAATATATATATCTGGAATATAGAATAGACAATAGTCTGGACTATAAAATCGACTATAGTATGGACTATAGAATAAACTATAGAATAGACTACAGTCTGGGCTATAGAATAGACTACAGTCTGGGCTATAGAATAGACTATAGTTTGGGCTATAGAATAGACTATAGCCTGGACTATAGAATAGAGTCTGGACTATAGAATAGACCATAGCCTGGACTATAGAATAGAATATACCATGGACTATAGAATAGACTACAGTCAGGACTATAGAAAAGACTATAGTCTGGACCATAGAATAGACTGGACTATAGAATAAACTATAGCCTGGACCATAGAATAGACTATAGTCTGGACTATAGAATAGACTATAGCCTAGACTATAGAATAGACCATAGAATATACTATAGTATTGAATATAGAATAGACTATAGTATTGAATACAGAGAAGAATGCAGAATAGCCTGCAGTCTTTAATAGACTATAGTCTCGATTACAGAATAGACCATAGACTATAGTGCGGACTAGAGAATAGACTATAGTCAAGACTATATAATAGACTACAGTCTAGAATATAGTATGGACTATAGAATAGACTATAGTCTGGACTATAGAATAGGCTATAGACTGGACTATAGAATAGACTATAGTCTGCACTACAAAATAGACTAAATAGAATAGACTAAAGAATAGACAAAATAGAATAGACTGTAGAATAGACTATAGTCTTGACTATAGAATAGACTATAGTCTCAACTATAGAATAGACTATAGTCTCGACTATAGAATAGACTATAATCTCTACTATAGAATAGACTACAGTCTCGACTATAGAATAGAGTATAGTCTCTTCTATAGAATATTCTATAGTCTGGACTATGGAATAAACTATAGTCTGGATAATAGTGTATACTGTAGTCTATAATGTTGTCTGAACCATGGAACAGTCTATATACTGTAGTCTATACTGTAATATGAACTATTGAACAGTCTATATACTGTAGTCTATACTGTAGTCTGAACTATGGAACAGTCTATAGTCTGGATTATAGACTAGACTATAGTCTGAATTATAGTCTGGACTATAGTCTGTACTACAGTCTGGACTATAGACTTGACTACAGTCTGGTCTATAGACTAGACTATAGTCTGGACTATAGACTAGACTATAGTCTAGTCTATAGACTACAGAATAATCTGGACTATAGCCTAGACTATATACTAGACTATAGACTAGACTATAGACTAGACTATAGACTAGACTATAGACTAGACTATAGACTAGACTATAGACTAGACTATAGACTAGACTATAGACTAGACTATAGACTAGACTATAGACTAGACTATAGACTAGACTATAGACTAGACTATAGACTAGACTATAGACTAGACTATAGACTAGACTATAGACTAGACTATAGACTACACTATAGACTAGACTATAGACTACACTATAGACTGGACTATAGACTAGACTATAGACTAGCCTATAGACTAGACTATAGACTAGCCTATAGACTGTAGACTTGACTATAGACTAGACTATAGACTTGACTCTAGACTAGACTATAGACTAGACTATAGACTAGACTATAGTCTGCTCTATAGACTACACAATAGTCTGGACTATAGACTGGACTTTAGTCTGGACTACAGACTAGACTATAACCTGGACTATAGATTTGACTATAGTCTGAACAGAAAAGTAGACTAATGTATAAACTCTATAGACCAGACTATTATAATTGGAATTATGATGTAGATATGTCCTTTGTATAATTCATCTAAATATTACTCCCAGTGTCATGTAATCAGAAGCATATTTGTCGCCTAATTATTTTAATTTCCCAATATCCATAATTATTTCGAATCCAATGTAGAGTATTATTTAATGTTTCATTTGTTTCGACTACAAATTTAATTTTTTTTTTTTTTTTTTTTTTTTTTTTTTTTCATTGACATTTATAATAAAAACTAATAATATTTTAATAACTAATGTTGCATATTAAATTATTAGAATACTTAATGGATTTCTTTTTAATTTGCATATTTCATATGGTTTCCGTTTTTTTGCATAACTATAGTCTGTACTATATGGTTTCATATTTTTGCAAAACTAATTAAATAAATTTATATTCATAATTTTATAGTAGTTATTTTATTTTATAAATCCAATTAGAATTTTTATATAATTATAACATTTTTATGATGATTATACAAAACAAAGCGTTTTAATAAATTTATCATTATGTGTAAAAATATTTTATTGATTTTGTTAAGTTGAATGACCTTTTAAACAAAAATTAAATATATAATGGAAATTTTGTTTAAATCTATTATTTTGCGTGCGACCTTATTCAGTTGTAGTTGTTTGAGAACCTCTGACACTGGCACCTATAGTATTTATGGTTTTAATGCAAAACCTTAATTAAGGAACTTTTTTTGGAATTTATAATTGTCAGTAATCAATCAAAATATGTTATTATTTTATCAAATTTTGTTTTATTTTAATTTTTATTTCATAACATAGGGCTTAGTGTTGCAAAATTTTCAATGAATTAGTTCATAAATATAAAATTTCAATACTAAACATAACACAACAGCATTCATTATGGAAAAATAGAAAAACAATGAAAAATTACAACAAAATTTTATAAATTTATTACAAAATAAAACAAAACAAAAGAAAAAATAACCGAATATAAACTAAAATGCATATTGTTAACATAACTACAATGAAAAATGCAAACAAATGCATAATATATACAACATCACCATTACACTCTTAGACTTGCATATGCCTGCAACACTACTCTTACCACCGGATATATTGTTATAATGGTATTATTTAGTATTTAATTTAGACTCAGCTAACAAACACCATAACAAACAAGTAAGACAGTACAGTCCGGCGTGAACGAACATATGATAACCTACACCAGTTATGAATATTAAATGTGATTTATTTTCCATAATAAAGCATTTATCTTCAATATTACCTTGTTCCGATACATTTAAGCAATTTATGGATGAAAAACTAATTTTCTGAAAGAGGCTTCATATGGGGGCTAGGGGCAAATATGGACCAAGCCCGATAAAATTTTGTGAATATATTTTTCACTCAAAAATTTTTGGTGGGAAATGAAACTAATCACAGATTTTCTTTCTTTTTGCTCTAGTTCCTCTAGTTTCGCCAGAAATTAGACTCTTATGTTTTCACTGACAAAACCGATTTTTGATGGGAAATGAAAGTGATCACAGATCTTCTTCCCTTTTGGCCTAGCTCGTCTAGTTTAGCCAGAAAATTAACTTTTAGGTTTTCACTCAAAACCCGATATTTGGTGGGAAATGGAAGTGATTACTTTCTTTTGACCCTAGTTCATCTAATTTAACCAGAAAATTGAATTTTATGTTTTCACTCAAAAACCCGATATTGGTGGGAAATGAAAATGATCACAGATTTTCTTCCTTTTTGCCCTAGCTCGTCTAGTTTAGCCAGAAAATTTACTTTTATGTTTTCCCTTAAAAAATCGAATTTTGGTGGGAAATTAAGGTGATCACAGGTTTTCATTCTATTTCACCTAGTTCCTCTAGTTTAACCAGAAAATGGACTTTTATGTTTTCTCTCACAAAACCGATTTTTGGTGGGAAATGAAAGTGATCGCAGATCTTCTTCCTTTTTGCCCTAACTTGTCTAATTTTTGGTGGAAAATTGAAGTGATCACAGATTTTCTTCCTTTTTGCCCTAGCTCGTCTAGTTTAGCCAGAAAATGGACTTTTATGTTTTCACTCAAAAAATTGATTTTTGGTGGGAAATTAAGGTGATCACAGATTTTCATCCTTTATCACCTAGTTACTCTAGTTTAAACAGAAAATGGGCTTTTATGTTTTACTCACAAAATCGTTTTTTGATGGGAAATTATGTTAATCACAGATTTTCATTCTTTTTCACCCTAGTTCCTCTACTTTAGCCATAATATTGACCTTTATAATTTCACTCAAAA
Source organism: Lucilia sericata (assembly GCF_015586225.1). Lineage (NCBI taxonomy): Eukaryota > Metazoa > Arthropoda > Insecta > Diptera > Calliphoridae > Lucilia > Lucilia sericata. The sequence goes on along the minus strand of NW_023996416.1, from coordinate 24,254 downwards.
AACCCGATTTTTGGAGGGAAATTGAGGTGGATAACAGATTTTCTTCCATTTTACCTTAGATCGTCTAGTTTAGCCAGAAAATTGACTTCTATGTTTTTACCCAAAAAATCGATTTTAGGTGGAAGAAATTGAAGTGATCACAGATTTTCTTCCTTTTTGCCCTAGCTCTTCTAGTTTAGCCAGAAAATGTACTTTTATGTTTTCACTCAAAAAATTAGATTTTTGGTTGGAAATTAAGGTGATCACAGATTTTCTTCCTTTTTGCTCTAGTTTCGCCAGAAATTATGTTTTCACTCACAAAACCGATTTTTGGTGGGAAATGAAAGTTATCACAGATCTTCTTCCTTTTTGCCCTAGCTCGTCTAGTTCAACCAGAAAATAAGCTTTTATGTTTTCACTCAAATATCGATTTTGGTGGGGAAATTAACGTGATCACAGATTTTCATTCTTTTTCACCTAGTTCCTCTACTTTAGCCAGAATATTCACTCAAAAACCCGATTTTTGGTGGGAAATTAAGATGATCACAGATTTTCTTCCATTTTGCCCTAATTCGTCTTGTTAAACCAGAAAATGCACTTTTATGGTTTCCATCAAAAAGTCAATTTTAGGTGGGAAATTAAGATAATCACATTATTTCTTCCTTTTTATACCCTACACCACTTTGTGAGTAACATACAAAAATATTCGTCTTATACCCACCTTAAAGTATTCCAATCGGCTTAGAATCGTTTTCTGAGTCGATTTAGCTATGTCCGTCCGTCCGTCTGGCGCAAGGTACGGTCGCAATTTTCAAGATAATTGGATGAAATTTGGTACACATGTTTTTTTTGACCAAAGGACGAAGCCTATTGAAAATGGTTAAAATTGGTCCATTATTTCACCTAACCCCCATACAACAGAACCCCCCGAAAAGGGCTTCTGAGGTTATAATGATGTTAAATATACCTGTATATCGATAAAAAGCGGCACAACTAAGTTTTATACAAGCTTTGATGACTTTGCCAAATTTCATAAAGATCGGGCCTCATTTGACCCTGGCTCCCATACAAAGTCCACTTCCGAAAATTACTTGAATGTCCAAAATTAACTTATAAACGCAAATATCGCGATGATATTCAGCACAAATAAATATTATATAAATATAAATATATTTACAAAACTTTATAGGGCTTGGTCCATATTTGCCCTTAGCCCCCATATAAAGCCTCTTTTAGAACATTAGTTATTCATCCATAAATTGCTTAAATGTATCGGAACAATGAATTATTATGAAAAATAAATCATATTTAATATTCATAACTGTTGTAGGGTATCATATGGTCGGTCACTCCTGCCTATACCTTCTCACTTGTTTACATTAAATTAGCGTCAAATATTGATTGAAATATGAAGTAACTGCCAAGAAAACGGTTTCTTTTCACAGATAGAGCAGGACATTCGCAGAGAAGATTGAAGGCCGTTTCTTCCTTTTCCCTGTCTTTGTAACTGCGATAGTGTTCATTGAAGGGTAGCCCAATCCTATTTGCATATCTGCCTAGCACCCAGTGTCCTGTTATTACTGCTATTAATCTCGATATGTCCCGTCTACTTCGGTTTATAAGGTGACTTGTACGTTTCTCATTGAAGGAGGGCCATCCAACAACATCTTGACTCCTTTACATGTGTCTAAGTTAGAATTTGAGGATACTACTCTTGATAAAACATAACGGGGTAGTTACTGAACGGCGTTGGAGATATCATGGGCAGATCCCGTTCTGGCAAGCCCTATAGTCCCTATGCGCAGGGACCCAAACAAGGGTAATGTCAGACAGGCGACCCAGCCTTCAGAGATCCTTCTTGCATTGTCTAACTAATAGCCACTTTACTATTGACAAAAATTCCTCTGTTGCCGCGAATATTGAGGTCGTATAGTACAAACTGATTCTTCCGTTTAAACATTTTCACCTGTTTTTGTTTACTTCTTTACATTATTAGAGTTCTTGTTCATTCTTTTATTATTTAGTTTGAATATTTTTTCAAACAAAAAACTTTTTTTACGCTGATTTTCACATTTTTTTTTCCTCCATACGATTGTAGTTTCTGTTAGTATTGGTATTGTGTGGTGTTATAAAACTTATTGAACGATAAAATTGCCTTAAAACTAGAAAATGTATTTTATTGTTCTAAAAACAAAATTGCTAAACAACATAAATATTTTACATACATGCAATTACACACACATACTAACATACAAACAAATACATATGAAAATAAAACTAAAATGGGAAAAATATAAAAAAAAAAAATTACAGAACTTAAATAAAAATTGTTGCATACTTGATGTTTTATACTCTTATAAACGATATTTCAACTTCAACTGTATGAAGCTGAACTGCAAATACTTTATTTTATTCAAATCTAGAATATACATTGGAAAATGTATTGAGGAAATGATAAACAGTGGTTGTAAAGTGAAAAATATCAGCATAAAACTGGAACATATTGCATTTTCATAACTCCGTTCCAAACTTAGTCACATGCAAATTTAATTTGAGTTTTTCAATTTTTTTCTAAATATATTTCTATATTCACCACTGTGCCATATTTAAACATCAATACTAAAACAATTTTTTATCTTTGGCCTCGAGCTTTTTTTTTATTTTATTTTCTATTGAATTGTGTTTTTCGAGTTTTTGTTTTATTAAAAACTTTTTTATACCACAACTACATGTGAAAAAAGTGCAATTTGCATTCATTCGTTTGAAGTAGTTTGAACTTACAATCCAATAGTTATTTGCTTTTGTATTTAGGGTTTTACACCTATTTTATAAAAGAAGGAAAACAAATTGAGAAAAAAAAAACCTCTTCGTTGCAATTTCACTATAAATGCGGAGGGTTAGCATGTCCGGCTAAATTGAGTTGAGTAAAAACTTTTTTGAATTAAACTTTTTTAACAAGCATTAAATAGATTTATGGTATTTAGTGAGTGGTGATGAGAAAAGCAGTTTTTTATATCCATCATCAAAAAAAAAAAAGAAGAAAATTAATTTTGTCATTCAATTAGTATAGCAACGTATAATTGGTCGGAATTTCGAAAAGATTGGATAATATGTTTAACATATAGTACTAAGTACAAAATTTTCAATCGCTGGTAGGAAACTGAGGCCTTTACAAAATAAGTATTTTTATACCCTACACCACTTTAGTGGGGAGGGTATATTGGATTTGTGCTGATGTTTGTAACATACAAAAATATTCGTCCTAGACCCACCTTAAAGTATACCAATCGGCTTAGAATCGTTTTCTGAGTCGTCCGTCCGTCCGTCTGGCTGGCTGGCTGTCCATGTAAACCTTGTGCGCAAGGTACAGGTCGCAATTTTCAAGATAATTGGATTGGCACGCACGTTTTATTTTACCTAAGGACGAAGCCTATTGAAAATGGTTAAAATCGGTCCATTATTTCACCTAGCCCCCATACAACAGAACCCCCCGAAAAGGGCTTCTGAGCTCATAATTATGTTAAATATACAGATATATCGATAAAATACGGCACAACTAAGTTTTATAGAAGTCTTGATGACCCTGCCAAATTTCATAAAGATCGGGCCACATTTGATCCTAGCTCCCATACAAAGTCCCCCTTCAGAAAATTATTTGAATGTCCCAAATTAGCTTATAAACACAAATATCGTGATGAAATTCTGCACAATAAAATATTATGTCAATATAAATATATTCACAAAATTTTATCGGGCTTGGTCCATATTTGCCCCTAGCCCCCATATAAAGCCTCTTTCAGAAAATTAGTTTTTCATCCATAAATTGCTTAAATGTATCGGAACAAGGGAATATTGAAGATAAATGCTTTATTATAAAAAATAAATCACATTTAATATTGATAACTGGTGTAGGGTATCATATGGTCGGCCACGCCCGACTGTAATTTCTTACTTGTTTGTTTTTCTCGTGTTCAGTACATTAATATGCATCGATTGGTAGCTATTCCTATATGAGAGGCTTAAAAGGGCAGCTCTCCGGGACACTCTATTGTACATATTATATGCAAACACAATGTAGACATTTTCGTCTTCCAGTTCGTCTGTTTGACTGTTGAAAACACAGTAGAAATACTTTCTATTGAAACCGTTTCTTTGGTATTGAAGTCGGTCCACATACGACCACATATAATTTTGTATAAGTGATGATATTTAACACAAACGAGGATACTTAATAAAAATCTCTCTACCAAATTGCATAGTTTAAAATATTGTTTAAACTGTATTTACAAGTAAAGCTTTTTTATGAAAATGGATAAGTTTTTTTCAGTAAATATTGAAGTTATAAACAAGTAAGAAGTCTATATTCGCCCTTGCCGAATCTTATATGCAATGTTGTTGTTGCTTTTTTATGTTATTTTTTTAATGAAATTTTCAGCTGATTTTAAGTAGAAAACTTCTCGAAAGCATTTCTAACAGAATTATTGAAGAATTGGATACCGAAGATATCTGAAGTCTTCAAAAAATAGATTTTAACAGACGGACGGACACGGCTTAATCGACTACGCTTTATAAGTTAAATAACAAACGGAATGACAAACCTATATATACCGAAGGTGAAAAGTATAAAAAAGAAATATTTATCTTCTATAATAAAGTTATTATTATTATTATTAACATTCTTCCACAATAATTTTTTTAACCAACAGCGCGTATACTCATTAATTAAAAATTAAAAAATATTAATCATGCGTAGTGATGTACAAAACACATGGTTATATTGATGGCGATATCCTTGAAGTTAGTTAGTTAGTTAGTGAGTTAGTTAGTTAGTTAGTTAGTTAGTTAGTTAGTTAGTTAGTTAGTTAGTTAGTTAGTTAGTTAGTTAGTTAGTTAGTTAGTTAGTTAGTTAGTTAGTTAGTTAGTTAGTTAATTAGTTAGTTAGTTAGTTAGTTAGTTAGTTAGTTAGTTAGTTAGTTAGTTAGTAGTTAGTTAGTTAGTTAGTTAGTTAGTTAGTTAGTTAGTTAGTTAGTTAGTAGTTAGTTAGTTAGTTAGTAGTTAGTAGTTAGTTAGTTAGTTAGTAGTTAGTTAGTTAGTTAGTTAGTTAGTTAGTTAGTTAGTTAGTTAGTTAGTTAGTTAGTTAGTTAGTTAGTAGTTAGTGTTAGTTAGTTAGTTAGTTAGTTAGTTAGTTAGTTAGTTAGTTAGTTAGTTAGTTAGTTAGTAGTTAGTTAGTTAGTAGTTAGTTAGTTAGTAGTTAGTTAGTAGTTAGTTAGTTAGTAGTTAGTTAGTTAGTTAGTTAGTAGTTAGTTAGTTAGTTAGTAGTTAGTAGTAGTTAGTAGTTAGTTAGTTAGTTAGTTAGTTAGTTAGTTAGTTAGTTAGTTAGTTAGTTAGTTAGTTAGTTAGTTAGTTAGTTAGTTAGTAGTTAGTTAGTTAGTTAGTTAGTTAGTTAGTTAGTTAGTTAGTTAGTTAGTTAGTTAGTTAGTTAGTTAGTTAGTTAGTAGTTAGTTAGTTAGTTAGTTAGTTAGTTAGTAGTTAGTTAGTTAGTTAGTTAGTTAGTTAGTTAGTTAGTTAGTTAGTTAGTTAGTTAGTTAGTTAGTTAGTTAGTAGTAGTTAGTTAGTTAGTTAGTTAGTTAGTTAGTTAGTTAGTTAGTTAGTTAGTTAGTTAGTTAGTAGTTAGTTAGTTAGTTAGTTAGTTAGTTAGTTAGTTAGTAGTAGTTAGTTAGTTAGTTAGTTAGTTAGTTAGTTAGTTAGTTAGTTAGTTAGTTAGTTAGTTAGTTAGTTAGTTAGTTAGTTAGTTAGTTAGTTAGTTAGTTAGTTAGTTAGTTAGTTAGTTAGTTAGTTAGTTAGTTAGTTAGTAGTTAGTTAGTTAGTAGTTAGTTAGTTAGTTAGTTAGTTAGTTAGTTAGTTAGTTAGTTAGTTAGTTAGTTAGTTAGTTAGTTAGTTAGTTAGTTAGTTAGTTAGTTAGTTAGTTAGTTAGTTAGTTAGTTAGTTAGTTAGTTAGTTAGTTAGTTAGTTAGTTAGTTAGTTAGTAGTTAGTAGTTAGTTAGTTAGTTAGTTAGTTAGTTAGTTAGTTAGTTAGTTAGTTAGTTAGTTAGTTAGTTAGTTAGTTAGTTAGTTAGTAGTTAGTTAGTTAGTTAGTTAGTTAGTTAGTTAGTTAGTTAGTTAGTTAGTTAGTTAGTTAGTTAGTTAGTTAGTTAGTTAGTGTAGTTAGTTAGTTAGTTAGTTAGTTAGTTAGTTAGTTAGTTAGTTAGTTAGTTAGTTAGTTAGTTAGTTAGTTAGTTAGTTAGTTAGTTAGTAGTTAGTAGTTAGTTAGTTAGTTAGTTAGTTAGTTAGTTAGTTAGTTAGTTAGTTAGTTAGTTAGTTAGTTAGTTAGTTAGTTAGTTAGTTAGTTAGTAGTTAGTTAGTTAGTTAGTTAGTAGTTAGTTAGTTAGTTAGTTAGTTAGTTAGTTAGTTAGTTAGTTAGTTAGTTAGTTAGTTAGTTAGTTAGTTAGTTAGTTAGTTAGTTAGTTAGTTAGTAGTTAGTTAGTTAGTTAGTTAGTTAGTTAGTTAGTTAGTAGTTAGTTAGTTAGTTAGTTAGTTAGTTAGTTAGTTAGTTAGTTAGTTAGTTAGTTAGTTAGTTAGTTAGTTAGTTAGTTAGTAGTTAGTTAGTTAGTTAGTTAGTAGTTAGTTAGTTAGTTAGTTAGTTAGTTAGTTAGTTAGTTAGTTAGTTAGTTAGTAGTTAGTTAGTTATAGTTAGTTAGTTAGTTAGTTAGTAGTTAGTTAGTAGTTATTAGTTAGTTAGTTAGTTAGTTAGTTAGTTAGTTAGTTAGTTAGTTAGTTAGTTAGTTAGTTAGTTAGTTAGTTAGTTAGTTAGTTTAGTTAGTTAGTTAGTTAGTTAGTTAGTTAGTTAGTAGTTAGTTAGTTAGTTAGTTAGTTAGTTGGTTTATTTGATTGCTTAGTTAGTTTTTAGATATTTTATATTTAAAATTTTTATTTCTCTTTAAAAAACTCAAATTTATAACATATTTTTTGGATTTCCTACTTAATTCATTTAATTCATTGTAATAAATTCGTTTTTTAAAATGTATATTAATTTATTTATGATATTTGTCGATACACATTCTTTTAACAGTTTAATTAAGTTGGTTAATTTGTTATATTTTTATTTATTTATTTATCGATTAATGTATTCCATTTTGTTTTTTTGTTTTTTTTTTTTTTTTTTTTTTTTGCATCAGACTGTATTTATATATAAATATACATTGCATATAACACATACATTTTTTTACAGCTAATTAATTTTTATGTCATTTGTTTGAAACGCATAAATATTTGATATGCAGTCATACAAATAACTGACAGATACCTAAAGTAATAAACAAATGCATTTCATGTTATATTTGTTTTATGATAAATAAATAAAAACAGAAATATTTAGAGGATTCACAGCATTATTTCCGCCAAAACACACGATCATTAAAGTTTTTTAACAAATAACAATATATTTAAGGTTTTAATGTTACAAATAAGCTTTTCGCAAGCCTAGAGGTATGCTATAAGATATTTTCAAAATTTGAAAAAATTAACTCCTCGTATGAAAATCTTTCATATCATTACTGTGTGAATAGCCCAAATCAATTACTCAATTTCAATAAATTAATGTTAAATTACAAAAAAAATTCTTTTGATCTGTATCAGTATCCAATTACAAAACCAACCATATGTACTTCAAAAAAAGTGAAATTAAAATAAAATTAAATGCAACCTGACAACATATGCATGATGGTACCAAGATTGAATTTACTGTTAATTGAAATGTAATTATTTAATAAATATGTAATATAACAAAAGTAAAAATAATACAAATTTCATACATCAGCGGAGATGTTAAAATGTAGTAAAATAAATAAGAATGCAAGAGACATTTTATCAATATTTTAACTTTTAATAATTTAAATGAAACTTATCTTAAATATACTGTTTGTTATATTTCTACAGGAAAAAAAAAACAATTTACAAAAATAATAACTGCATTTTTTAGGTTCTCATGAAAATTGAACTCAAAAAGGAGGACAAATATTCCTCCCCTATACTTTATCTGCTGCTACAAAAAACTTTATGATTTTCTAGGAAAAATTATTTTCGTACAAAAAAAATTTCAACATTATGACAGAATTTTCTGCTAAAATTTCAAAGGAAAAACTTCCTATTTTCTGCACTTTTCTGTAAATAAAATAACAAGTAAAAAACAGAAGATAAAATATCGTTAAATGAAAAAGGTAATGAATATTACCTTCAAAGAACAAATAAATGTTATGGAAGGATAGAATTACATCTTCTGTAAGAAAAACAAAGGTTTAACAAACTCATATTTAACATAAGAACATGAAATTTATATACTACATATGTACATAAAAGCAGAGCTTAGGGGAACAAAACCAATCTCACATTAACTTCAAATGTAACACTTACAAGCTCAGTCTAGAGTATGTCACAAAATTAAGTATGTCGTCATTAACCCCTTTCAAAAATTTTACGTTGCCACATAACGTATACTTGATGTGGTAATTGAACATAATACTCATACGCAACAAATGCCAATTAAACTAATAAATTTTTTTTAGGGTACAGACGAAGTCCGCATAGAAGAAGAAACCGAATTTATTGTCATAGTCTATGTCTAGTCTATGTCTAGTCTAGTCTATGTCTAGTCTATGTCTAGTCTATGTCTAGTCTATGTCTAGTCTATGTCTAGTCTATGTCTAGTATGTCTAGTCTATGTCTAGTCTATGTCTAGTCTATGTCTAGTCTATGTCTAGTCTATGTCTAGTCTATGTCTAGTCTATGTCTAGTCTCTGTCTAGTCTATGTCTAGTCTATGTCTAGTCTATGTCTAGTCTATGTCTAGTCTATGTCTAGTCTATGTCTAGTCTATGTCTAGTCTATGTCTAGTCTATGTCTAGTCTATGTCTAGTCTATGTCTAGTCTATGTCTAGTCTATGTCTAGTCTATGTCTAGTCTATGTCTAGTCTATGTCTAGTCTATGTCTAGTCTATGTCTAGTCTATGTCTAGTCTATGTCTAGTCTATGTCTAGTCTATGTCTAGTCTATGTCTAGTCTATGTCTAGTCTATGTCTAGTCTATGTCTAGTCTATGTCTAGTCTATGTCTAGTCTATGTCTAGTCTATGTCTAGTAGGGATGCCAATCGGGACTGATATTTAGAAATCCCGGGATTCGGGATTTTTAAATAAATCCCGGAATCCCGATATCGGGATCCCGGGATTTTCGGGATTTCAAAATCCCGAAAAATATAAAAAAATTCAAAAAAATCTTAATAATTCACCGACAAAAATAACATTTTCTATTTCATATTGCAATATGAATACACTTAGAAGGTGTTTACTTTCCAATAAGCATTTTGTGAAAAGAAAAACAAATTAATTCAAAGTACTTATAATAAAAATCTCCATCCAAATCCAAATTTACAATGGTTTCTAAATTTACAATTTGATGAAACCTAATATTTAGATAGTATGCGTAATGAGGATCCATACGAGGCTACATGAGGATCCATACGAGGCTACATAGTACATGTACTGCACCTATGTACTCATGAGACCATTCGTCTTGAGATGAATATCGGATATATGGTTTTTAATGGTCAGTAGAGAAATAGTAATTCCATAGTAATTCCAGCTTTTGCCGTGTTCTCTAACCCAAATAAGGGAATTATCATCTCGCCATCTTATTGACATCCATTATAGATTCTAATACACCCATTAGATATCCGATTATTGCCCTTTTTATACCCTATACCACCTTAGTGGGGAAGGTATATTGGGTATCTTCGGAGTATTGCTTTTGTTTTATACTGTCCTTAAATACCCTGATGAATTTTGAAGTTATCGGGCTTCTTCTCATCCTAGCCTAGTGTCCACATTTCGCTTAAAAAGAGAAGTGCCGTAATGAAATTCAGCATAAATAAATTTTATGTAACCGTAAATTCTTCCTCCAAATTTTATGAGGATCGACTCATGTGAAGGCTTCCCCCAAGCATATTTCAGAAAATAGTTTTTTAACAATAAATTGCTAAAATATATCGGAGGCGGGGTATAAATCAACTTAAATGATTTATTATGAGAACTAAATCACATTTTACTCTCATAACTGGTGCAGGGGGTTATATGGTCGTCCTCGCCCGCCAATAATTTCTTACTTGTTATTTTTATATATCCGATAGTATCTATGCCTATTTGTTGCCCTTTTATTTTTGATATTTCAGCTTGTAAGTTAGTATAGCCATCTTAAGTCCAAAAACTTTTAAAATTCTCTTATTTAATAGTTTATAATGTATAAAATAGCGGAAAAACACTTAAAAATTCGGGATTTTAAAATCCCCAAATTTCCCGGTATTTCATTTTTTAAAATCCCGGTTTTCGGTACTTTCAAATCCCGAAAATCCCGGGATTTTCGGGAATCGGGAATTCCGTTTGGCATCCCTAATGTCTAGTCTATGTCTAGTCTATGTCTAGTCTATGTCTAGTCTATGTCTAGTCTATGTCTAGTCTATGTCTAGTCTATGTCTAGTCTATGTCTAGTCTATGTCTAGTCTATGTCTAGTTCTATGTCTAGTCTATGTCTAGTCTATGTCTAGTCTATGTCTAGTCTATGTCTAGTCTATGTCTAGTCTATGTCTAGTCTATGTCTTCTATGTCTAGTCTATGTCTAGTCTATGTCTAGTCTATGTCTAGTCTAGTCTAGTCTATGTCTAGTCCTATGTCTAGTCTTCTATGTCTAGTCTATGTCTAGTCTATGCTAGTCTATGTCTAGTCTATGTCTAGTCTATGTCTAGTCTATGTCTAGTCTATGTCTAGTCTATGTCTAGTCTATGTCTAGTCTATGTCTAGTCTATGTCTAGTCTATGTCTAGTCTATGTCTAGTCTATGTCTAGTCTAGTCTAGTCTATGTCTAGTCTATGTCTAGTCTATGTCTAGTCTATGTAGTCTATGTCTAGTCTATGTCTAGTCTATGTCTAGTCTATGTCTAGTCTATGTCTATGTCTAGTCTAGTCTAGTCTATGTCTAGTCTATGTCTAGTCCATGTCTAGTCTATGTCTAGTCTATGTCTAGTCTATGTCTAGTCTATGTCTAGTCTATGTCTAGTCTATGTCTAGTCTATGTCTAGTCTATGTCTAGTCTATGTCTAGTCTATGTCTAGTCTATGTCTAGTCTATGTCTAGTCTATGTCTAGTCTATGTCTAGTCTATGTCTAGTCTATGTCTAGTCTATGTCTAGTCTATGTTCTTCTCTAGTCTATGTCTAGTCTATGTCTAGTCTATGTCTAGTCTATGTCTAGTCTATGTCTAGTCTATGTCTAGTCTATGTCTAGTCTATGTCTAGTCTATGTCTAGTCTATGTCTAGTCTATGTCTAGTCTATGTCTAGTCTATGTCTAGTCTATGTCTAGTCTATGTCTAGTCTATGTCTAGTCTATGTCTAGTCTATGTCTAGTCTATGTCTAGTCTATGTCTAGTCTATGTCTAGTCTAGTCTAGTCTATGTCTAGTCTATGTCTAGTCTATGTCTAGTCTATGTCTAGTCTATGTCTAGTCTATGTCTAGTCTATGTCTAGTCTATGTCTAGTCTATGTCTAGTCTATGTCTAGTCTATGTCTAGTCTATGTCTAGTCTATGTCTAGTCTATGTCTAGTCTATGTCTAGTCTATGTCTAGTCTATGTCTAGTCTATGTCTAGTCTATGTCTAGTCTATGTCTAGTCTATGTCTAGTCTATGTCTAGTCTATGTCTAGTCTATGTCTAGTCTATGTCTAGTCTATGTCTAGTCTATGTCTAGTCTATGTCTAGTCTATGTCTAGTCTAGTCTAGTCTATGTCTAGTCTATGTCTAGTCTATGTCTAGTCTATGTCTAGTCTATGTCTAGTCTATGTCTAGTCTATGTCTAGTCTATGTCTAGTCTATGTCTAGTCTATGTCTAGTCTATGTCTAGTCTATGTCTAGTCTATGTCTAGTCTATGTCTAGTCTATGTCTAGTCTATGTCTAGTCTATGTCTAGTCTATGTCTAGTCTATGTCTAGTCTATGTCTAGTCTATGTCTAGTCTATGTCTAGTCTATGTCTAGTCTATGTCTAGTCTATGTCTAGTCTATGTCTAGTCTATGTCTAGTCTATGTCTAGTCTATGTCTAGTCTATGTCTAGTCTATAGTCTATGTCTAGTCTATGTCTAGTCTATGTCTAGTCTATGTCTAGTCTATGTCTATGTCTAGTCTATGTAGTCTATGTCTATCTATGTCTAGTCTATGTCTAGTCTATGTCTAGTCTATGTCTAGTCTATGTCGTCTATGTCTAGTCTATGTCTAGTCTATGTCTAGTCTATGTCTATGTCTAGTCTATGTCTAGTCTATGTCTAGTCTATGTCTAGTCTATGTCTAGTCTATGTCTAGTCTATGTCTAGTCTATGTCTAGTCTATGTCTAGTATGTCTAGTCTATGTCTAGTCTATGTCTAGTCTATGTCTATGTCTATCTATGTCTAGTCTATGTCTAGTCTATGTCGTCTATGTCTAGTCTAGTCTAGTCTATGTCTAGTCTATGTCTAGTCTATGTCTAGTCTATGTCTAGTCTATGTCTAGTCTATGTCTAGTCTATGTCTATCTCTGTCTAGTCTATGTCTAGTCTATGTCTAGTCTATGTCTAGTCTATGTCTAGTCTATGTCTAGTCTATGTCTAGTCTATGTCTAGTCTATGTCTAGTCTATGTCTAGTCTATGTCTAGTCTATGTCTAGTCTATGTCTAGTCTATGTCTAGTCTATGTCTAGTCTATGTCTAGTCTATGTCTAGTCTATGTCTAGTCTATGTCTAGTCTATGTCTAGTCTATGTCTAGTCTATGTCTAGTCTATGTCTAGTCTGTCTAGTCTATGTCTAGTCTATGTCTAGTCTATGTCTAGTCTATGTCTAGTCTATGTCTAGTCTATGTCTAGTCTATGTCTAGTCTATGTCTAGTCTATGTCTAGTCTATGTCTAGTCTATGTCTAGTCTATGTCTAGTCTATGTCTAGTCTATGTCTAGTCTATGTCTAGTCTAGTCTAGTCTATGTCTAGTCTATTCTAGTCTATGTCTAGTCTATGTCTAGTCTATGTCTAGTCTATGTCTAGTCTATGTCTAGTCTATGTCTAGTCTAGTCTAGTCTATGTCTAGTCTATGTCTAGTCTATGTCTAGTCTATGTCTAGTCTATGTCTAGTCTATGTCTAGTCTATGTCTAGTCTATGTCTAGTCTATGTCTAGTCTATGTCTAGTCTATGTCTAGTCTATGTCTAGTCTATGTCTAGTCTATGTCTAGTCTATGTCTAGTCTATGTCTAGTCTATGTCTAGTCTATGTCTAGTCTATGTCTAGTCTATGTCTAGTCTATGTCTAGTCTATGTCTAGTCTATGTCTAGTCTATGTCTATGTCTAGTCTATGTCTAGTCTATGTCTAGTCTATGTCTAGTCTATGTCTAGTCTATGTCTAGTCTATGTCTAGTCTATGTCTAGTCTATGTCTAGTCTATGTCTAGTCTATGTCTAGTCTATGTCTATCTAGTCTATGTCTAGTCTATGTCTAGTCTATGTCTAGTCTATGTCTAGTCTATGTCTAGTCTATGTCTAGTCTATGTCTAGTCTATGTCTAGTCTATGTCTAGTCTATGTCTAGTCTATGTCTAGTCTATGTCTAGTCTATGTCTAGTCTATGTCTAGTCTATGTCTAGTCTATGTCTAGTCTATGTCTAGTCTATGTCTAGTCTATGCTAGTCTATGTCTAGTCTATGTCTAGTTATGTCTAGTCTATGTCTAGTCTAGTCTAGTCTAGTCTAGTCTATGTCTAGTCTATGTCTAGTCATGTCTAGTCTATGTCTAGTATATGTCTAGTCTATGTCTAGTCGATGTCTAGTCTATGTGTAGTCTATGTGTAGTCTATGTCTACTCTATATCTAGTATATCTAAAAACCCCCAAAATATCCACTTCTATAATTTATACATTGAAACACTATTAATTTGAAATCAATTTATAGTTAACTTAATACAGTTTTACTTTTTTTATTTATATTTCCTTTAATTTCAACAAATATTTATTTAATTATTTTGTTAAGCTCTCTGATTTTATTATTCATAACAATGTTTTTGTTTTTATTTTCAAATTGGCTTTTTTCATAATACTAAAGTAAACAATTTTTTTGTGTGATAATAAATAATTTATTATGTTTTTAAACAATTTAAGAAATTTAATTTGTTTTAAAGAATAAAAAGTATTATTTATTTATTTTATAAACTATGATAAAAAAAAAGTTTGTTTTAACTTTATCAATTTCAATTTAATTTCATTTTAATTTTTTTGTAATATCACTCTCGCCTGGCCTCATTTTTTTGACTTTTCTTCTAAAAATTTTACGCCTGCATAGTTTTTGTTATTTGTTATTTATTTACTTTCAATTTATTTTTTTTTCAGTTTAATGACATAATTTTGGCAAATTAAATTGAAAATCATGTAGCATCATCCTTGTCATTTTGTTCATCTTGTATGCTTTTGCCATTTCCATTGGCCTGTTTGGTTGTATTTTCATCTGTGCCAGTGCTGATGCTATTTGCACTGTTAACAGTTAATTTGGAATTATTTAATTCGGTTTCTTCTGGTATACGAACTTGGTCTGGATCCTAAAAAAAAGAAAAAAATATATTTATTAGTTTGATTGGCATATGTAGCGTATGAGTACTATGATCAATTACTATATCAAGTATACGTTGTGGTATAAAGGTTGAAAGGGGTTTACGAATTAATACTAAATTTTTGGATTATATTACAGCTATACTTTTTAAAAAGAGTTGAAACATGCAGTTCAAATTCAATCTACTTGCAAAAGGTTATCATGGAATTTTCACATAGACTAGACCAGTCATAGATATATGTCCCCTAATTTGATTCCTGGCCCCCCCTTTAGTTTCTCCCTTTGCCACTCCTGCTTAATACACGATAAAATTCGATAAACATATGAAATACCCAACCCAAATTAAATGTGAAAATGAGATTTTCAACCAAGACAAATACTTGTTTCCGCAATTGCTTTCCTTTGTTCTTAAAACCATTTTGTTTTTTACCAATGCTCTGCTGATTTTTATTCTCAATGCTTTCCCTCACAAGATGTTTTCTTTTTAACGATTTTTTTCCTTTTATCAGCCCTCCTAGAAACAACTATGAAATGTATTGAATGAACTGTGGATTTACTTAAAAAAAGCAGCACATAGTAAGTAGTGTCATGTTGGGTAGGGTAACGATAGCGATGATTTTACTCTTGGTGGTTTATGCCGAATGTTTTAAATATCAAAGAAAATTTCTTTGTGTTTATTTCTCATGTTATTTGCGCTGACTTTTCTCGTGAATTAAATTGTTTTTCATGGGTAAATGATACAGTATGCGAAATCTTTTAGGAAACAATTTAAAAATTATTATGTTAGCCACATTTCCTGTAGTAATAATAAGTAGTTTACCATAACGATCGATTTTTTTATGATTTTAGAAAATTCTGAAAAATTCCAAATCAAAGTAATTAAGAACTGTGCAGTATGTTCAAATGTTTAAGTTATTCAGTTTGTTTACACTTTTGTCATTGCAATAAAGTGGCAAAAATGGAGGAAAATACGAAAACAAACAACAACAAGGACTAAAATAAAAAAGAAAATATTGAAGCAAAATTTTCAGTAAACAATATTATAAAATAATAAAATTTATTTTGTTTTTGTTTTTCATACTGTTATGACTGTTGGTAAATCTTGGTAGTTGTGTTTTTTTTTTTATTATTTTCCTTAGTATTTTGTAGAGATTTTCTTATTCTTATGTGTTTGATTTTATAAAGAAACTGTTTTGTTTACCAAAAGGAAAATTTTATACAACAAAGAAAATATGTATAAGAAAATAAAATTAAACGGAAAAAACAACAAAAGTAAAATAAAATTGAAAAAGTTCAATAACAAGTTTTTAAGATTATCTAAATTCTATTATTATGGTAAGAAACATTTACATGTGAGCAATCTACTATATGTACATGCAATAGACAGTTAAAGGTAAAAGTATTCGTACAAAACAAAAGCCTTATCATATGTAAAGCTTTTAGGAATAAATACAATAAGCAAAAACTTTTTTAAAATTCAAAAAAAAAGCTTTTTCAGAAATTAATATTTATCTGATACTTTAATAGCTTTTAAGTACAGCTTTTAAAATTTCAGTTAATTTTGAAAAAGTTGTGTTTTTATTTAACTTTATAACTTTATAACTTTATAACTTTATAACTTTATAACTTTATAACTTTATAACTTTATAACTTTATAACTTATAACTTTATAACTTATAACTTTATAACTTTATAACTTTATAACTTTATAACTTTATAACTTTATAACTTTATAACTTTATAACTTTATAACTTTATAACTTTATAACTTTATAACTTTATAACTTTATAACTTTATAACTTTATAACTTTATAACTTTATAACTTTATAACTTTATATCTTTATAACTTTATAACTTTATAATTTTATTTATTACTGATCCCAGATAGAATGTCTTGGTCAAGCAGAACATTAGAGCAAATACCAGTAGGAATCCGGTGTTATACGGATGGCTCTAAATTGGGAGATAAAGTGGGCCTGGGATTTTATATTAAAGACGGAATGTGTAAATTGGATTAGAATAAATATGGCGCCCATGGCCCTTAAGGTCTACATCAGATGGGTACCAGGACACTCGGGAGTAGTCGGCAACGAAAGGGCGAATGTAATAGCTTTAAAGGGAAGGGAGCTCAAGGTAGTTAACCTGACGAACACAAAACCATTCGACGCAACAAAAGCTGAATTAAAAATATGGATGAGAGAATCCCATAAGGCCTCTTGGAATAATGAAACGGTGGGTAGATCCACAAAGATCCTATGGGGTGACCCTGATGAGAACAAGATGAGAAATCTCCTCAAAATGAGCAAGTCTGAAGTTAATAGGATGGTACGTATTCTGAGTGGACACACAGGATTACGAGCATATCTATACAAAATTGGCCGTGCGGATTCAGACGAATGTACTCTACATTCGTCTGAATCCCTTTATAATTTTATAAAAGCTTTTTCCGAAATTAATATTTAACTGAAATTTTAGAAGCTAATTTCTAAAAAAGCTTTTGAAAAAAATACTTTGCTTAAAAAGCTTTACAAGTAGTTTTAAGATATGATTGTTCATGACCGTTAACTTTTGCTCTTGACTGCAGTATAATTGCTAGCTATTTAAATTCGGAACTATTTACTGAATGCTTTTGAAAAAAAAAATATAAATATTTATTGTTGGTGGCCATTAACTTTTCTTCTTTACTGTTGTATTGTTGCTAGCTATCTAACAGCTTAGTTGTTGTTTTTGTTTTTATACACTGTTGTAATTGTTATTAAGATTTAATACTTCCTGACAACTTAAGCAAAGATATTGGAACATTGATAAGCAAAGTGGAAAATGTAAAAGCTTCTTTAAGATAAAGACTATATGCAGCAGACAAAGAAGATATTTTAAAGAGTATTTATATAAGAAATATGCATTAAAAATAGATTTTAAAATTATAAAATGAAAGATTTCATAAAAAAGGACTAAAATTTAAAAGAAATTCTTTCTTTCGCTTTAGTTTTATCAAATATTGAAGTAAATTTTGCATTTATTTTCACTAACTTAAAAAAGCAAGAAAATTATCAAAACGCCCACGACTTACAAATCGTAAGCCAATATATCCCAAACTATAGTTTTGTAAGTAAATATCTGCCAAATATCAACCAAGTTTAGTGATTTCTTTTTTTTTTTTTTTTGCAAAATTTTTCCCTTTACACAATTTACATTTATTTACAAATTGTATATTCGTTTGCAAATATTGTTACTATAACAATATTACCAGAATTTGCAAAAGATTTTTATTTTTTTAAGCTTTTTGCCATAGTTGCAAAAAATATACAGTATTTGTAGCTATTGGGAAAATATTTGTAAATATCTACAAAATACCACGTTTCATACACCAAAAATCCCTTGTGAATTTTTATTTTGACAGCAGCAATAAATCGTTTAACATATTTTTGTTTTACATATATGTTTTTTTTTTGTCGAAAAAAAAACTATATGTTGAGCCTTAACACGGTAGGAAAAAAGATACCAAAAATATATTGTTATTCTAGCTGGCAAACACACATACGAATAGGTGAAGAATGTTGAAATAATAAAATTAAAATACTCGTATTCGCAGGGAAAAAGTAGCAAAAAATGTAAAACAATTTACATACAATAAAATAAATCTTAACAGTAAATATTGAAAATTCTAAAGATTTTAACTGTAATAGTCTCCCAGTTATAGGGAATATTTGCAATTTATTCATATGGGAGAAACCACGCCCCTTATTGCTAGTTTGTCCAATTTTGTGTTTAATAATAATTTGATAATAAGCGTCTCCAAAAATGTCCCCAAGTACTCATGTGCATCAAGACAAAGTAGTCTATACCAAATTTTTCTGAGATATATAACTTTTAATATTTATTCCTTCTACAAATTTCGAAATAAAAAGTAGCCTATAATTCCTTCCAGATATAACCACGAACCCACTGTAAAAATTTCAAGAAAACCGATCGAAAATCCCATCCACAAACAGAAAAATCTAAATAAATATAAACACATATTTAATTTTATACCCAACATCAAAAATAGTGGATTTAAAGAGTGGATTTTGTCATTCCGCTTGTAACACATAACACGATCTAGCCATGTCTATTTATCTGTTGAAATCACGAAAGGGATCACGCGGAGGAGTTAGACAGTCAAAATTTTGCACAATATTTTCGATTCATAAGGTTTGCTTGGTATTGAAAATGACCAATATCGGTCAGCGATTTTGCCTAGACCCTATATAAATGAAATACCATTTGAAGGGTCATCAATTAGCTAATATATAGAAATCGTAATAAAAACTTGCTCAATTTAGTTTAGATAACCAAAAAGTATATTGTAAAAAAATAAAATTTAATACTCAAAACTATAGACTAGACTTGACTTGACTTGACTTGACTTGACTAGACTAGACTAGACTAGACTAGACTAGACTAGACTAGACTAGACTAGACTAGACTAGACTAGACTAGACTAGACTAGACTAGACTAGACTAGACTAGACTAGACTAGACTAGACTACTAGACTAGACTAGACTAGACTAGACTAGACTAGACTAGACTAGACTAGACTAGACTAGACTACTAGACTAGACTAGACTAGACTAGACTAGACTAGACTAGACTAGACTAGACTAGACTAGACTAGACAGACTAGACTAGACTAGACTATAGACTAACTATAGACTAGACTATAGACTAGACTATAGACTAGACTATAGACTAGACTATAGACTAGACTATATACTAGACTATAGACTAGACTATAGACTAGACTATAGACTAGACTATAGACTAGACTATAGACTAGACTATAGACTAGACTATAGACTAGACTATAGACTAGACTATAGACTAGACTATAGACTAGACTATAGACTAGACTATAGACTAGACTATAGACTAGACTATAGACTAGACTATAGACTAGACTATAGACTAGA
This sequence comes from Lucilia sericata, assembly GCF_015586225.1. Taxonomy (NCBI): domain Eukaryota; kingdom Metazoa; phylum Arthropoda; class Insecta; order Diptera; family Calliphoridae; genus Lucilia; species Lucilia sericata. Next base: position 4,635 of record NW_023996416.1, on the reverse strand, counting down.
CCAGGGGTCGGCAAACTTTTGAGTCTGAAGAGCCAAAATTTACAGTTTACAAAACATGGGTTTTAAAAGAGCCACAAAATGTTTGTTGATTAAAACATTACAAATACTTTAATGAATTCACTTCAAAAACATATTTTTGTTTAATTATCTACAAGACGATTCTGCAAGGAATCTTTCTTATAGATTTTTGACTACAAACACTTTTAGAATTTTTATGGGTCATTCGAATGCGTTTTTTAACACTTGTTATATAAATATATAACAGTTTATTAGAGTGGAGCGACAGTGATATAATTTAAAATGCATTTGTCATAATTCAGTATGTATATTAATTAGGCAGCAATCGAGATAAAATTTTGCACAAGTTTTTTATACAAACAGAAATTATACTGTGATGTATTGCGGACATTGAACCATAATTGACCAACCCCAATATAAGGTTCCATTCAGAAAATTACTCTAACGATCATAATTGACTTAACAGTAGCAGTATAGAGACGAAATTCGACATAAACAAGTTGTAAAAGAACAAAAATCTATCTTCCAAATTTGATTTTAACACTCATAATTGGCTTAATAATGGCAATTTTATGACGAAATTCAACACAAACAGGAACAATAATCACTTTACCAAATTTGGTGACGATCGGCTCATAATTGATCCTACCCCCCATATTAGATCCCCATTAGAAAATGTCCCTATCGCTCTTAAGTGACTTAATAATAGCAGTAAGCGACGAAATTCGACGCAAACAGGTTTTATAAGAACAAAAAATATCTGTACCAAATTTAAAAAGGATGGATTCAAAATTGACCCTTCCCCCCATATGGAGTCCACTTTCGAAAGTTCCGACATACAATAGGCTAAAATACAAGTATAGTGATGAAAATCAACACAAACAAAACTTCATTACCAAATTTTGTAAGGATGGGTCCTTAATACGCTTTCTGGTCCCTTATTTATAGGCAAAAATTTTATGTCAAAAATATATCAATCTTTCATAGATCACTGTCATTAAAATGTGCAATATACAAAAATTTATAATTTTTTGCACCTTTTATAAAAAAAAAGATTAAAGTTTAAAGTTTTGAGATAGACTAAGTTTTTAGTATTTAACTGTATCAAAATTCTCCACATTATTAATTAATTACTATATTTTAAATTTCCAAAATATATGTTTTAATTCGAAAAACACGAAAATTTCGGAATGTATGATCATGATTTACATCTTATCTAATGGCACCTCGTAGGATCACTGATATGATACCCCATTCGTTTATAGGGAACTTTTCAATTAACACTTTAAAGAATTAAACATTTTCTTACAATATTAACTTGTACATAGAACAAATTCAATGGGAGTGATAGGTTTGTATGCCTTTAGAAAGCTTGGATCATAACTTGTTGTTAAAGTTTCAAAAATGACTCTAAATTTTCATTTGTTAGTTGGCTTTTTACCTAAATCTTCCAACTTGCTTTTAAACTTTGACAATTTTCCACAACACAAAGCTTTACTTTTTAAATTGATCAACTGCATTTCTAGAAATCCAATACCAATTTCAAATGGCTCAATGAGGATTTATTCTCAAATGTACAATTGTAGGGGCAAATAAAAGCAAGGAAATGAGCGAAAAGCTAATTGTGTTCTTTCTTTCTCACTCAAAAAGTATTTGTTTTTGTTTGTTCATGCACAGAACGATTAAGCAAAGTTAAAAGTTTTGTATATTGTAGAAACGTTTGCGAAGTGTTTTGTTTTTAATACATTGCTCGTTAATCGATTCGGAAAGATTTTAAAATATGCATACAAATATTTTTTTATAAAATAAATAAAATTTGTGTATGAAACTAAAGAGCCGCAGCTCCACATCCAAAGAGCCGCATTTGGCTCGCGAGCCATAGTTTGCCGACCCCTGGACTAGACTATAGACTAGACTATAGACTAGACTATAGACTAGACTATAGACTAGACTATAGACTAGACTATAGACTAGACTATAGACTAGACTATAGACTAGACTATAGACTAGACTATAGACTAGACTATAGACTAGACTATAGACTAGACTATAGACTAGACTATAGACTAGACTATAGACTAGACTATAGACTAGACTATAGACTAGACTATAGACTAGACTATAGACTAGACTATAGACTAGACTATAGACTAGACTATAGACTAGACTATAGACTAGACTATAGACTAGACTATAGACTAGACTATAGACTAGACTATAGACTAGACTATAGACTAGACTATAGACTAGACTATAGACTAGACTATAGACTAGACTATAGACTAGACTATAGACTAGACTATAGACTAGACTATAGACTAGACTATAGACTAGACTATAGACTAGACTATAGACTAGACTATAGACTAGACTATAGACTAGACTATAGACTAGACTATAGACTAGACTATAGACTAGACTATAGACTAGACTATAGACTAGACTATAGACTAGACTATAGACTAGACTATAGACTAGACTATAGACTAGACTATAGACTAGACTATAGACTAGACTATAGACTAGACTATAGACTAGACTATAGACTAGACTATAGACTAGACTATAGACTAGACTATAGACTAGACTATAGACTAGACTATAGACTAGACTATAGACTAGACTATAGACTAGACTATAGACTAGACTATAGACTAGACTATAGATAGACTATAGACTAGACTATAGACTAGACTATAGACTAGACTATAGACTAGACTATAGACTAGACTATAGACTAGACTAGACTAGACTATAGACTAGACTATAGACTAGACTATAGACTAGACTATAGACTAGACTATAGACTAGACTATAGACTAGACTATAGACTAGACTATAGACTAGACTATAGACTAGACTATAGACTAGACTATAGACTAGACTATAGACTAGACTATAGACTAGACTATAGACTAGACTATAGACTAGACTATAGACTAGACTATAGAAGACTATAGACTAGACTATAGACTAGACTATAGACTAGACTATAGACTAGACTATAGACTAGACTATAGACTAGACTATAGACTAGACTATAGACTAGACTATAGACTAGACTATAGACTAGACTATAGACTAGACTATAGACTAGACTATAGACTAGACTATAGACTAGACTATAGACTAGACTATAGACTAGACTATAGACTAGACTATAGACTAGACTATAGACTAGACTATAGACTAGACTATAGACTAGACTAGACTATAGTCTAGAACTATAAACTATAGACTAGACTATAGACTAGACTATAGACTAGACTATAGACTAGACTATAGACCAGACTATAGACTAGACTATAGACTAGACTATAGAATAGACTATAGACTAGACTATCACTTTAATGCTCAAAACTGTTTTAAAACAAGTAAGAAAGTATAGTCGGGCGAGGCCGACCATATGATACCCTTCACCAGTTATGAATATTAAATGTGATTTATTTTTCATAGTAAAGCATTTATTTTCAATATTCCCTTGTTCCGATACATTTAAGCAATTTATGGATGAAAAACTAATTTTCTGAAAGAGGCTTTTTATGGGGGCTAGGGGCAAATATGGACCAAGCCCGATAAAATTTTGTGAATATATTTATATTTACATAATATTTTATTGTGCTGAATTTCATCGCGATATTTGTGTTTATAAGTTAATTTTGGGACATTCAAGTAATTTTCTGAAGGGGACTTTGTATGGGAGCTAGGGTCAAATGGGGCCCGATCTTATGAAATTTGGCAGGGTCATCAAGACTTCTATAAAACTTAGTTTGTGCCGTATTTTATCGATTGTAACTGTATATTTAACATAATTATGAGCTCAGAAGCCCTTTTCGGGGGGTTCTGTTCTATGGGGGCTAGGTGAAATAATGGACCGATTTTAACCATTTTCAATAGGCTTCGTCCTTGGATCAAATACAACGTGCATGCCAAATTTCATCCAATTATCTTGAAAATTGCGACCTGTACCTTGCGCACAAGGTTTACATGGACAGCCAGCCAGACGGACGGACGGACGGACATAGCTTAATCGACTTAGAAAACGATTCTAAGCCGATTGGTATACTTTAAGGTGGGTCTAGGACGAATATTTTGTATGTTACAAACATCAGCACAAATCCAATATACCCTCCCCACTAAAGTGGTGTAGGGTATAAATACTAGAAAACGACGAATTCAACATAAACATACAACAAAATCTCTCTACCGAATTTTATGAGGATCGGTCCATAATTGACCCAATGCCCCATATAGGATGCCCTTCGAAAGAAACAAGTTTAATATGAATCAAAACCTACCCACTAATTTTTATCAGGAACGATCCATAATTATCCCTAACTCCCACAAAAAGTCCACTTCAGAAAATTACTTTAACGCTCATAGCTACCTCAGTAATACTAGAACAGCTACGAAATTCGATATATGTATGTATATAAGTTTAGGGGCCGAAATCTCTCTACTGAACTTTATAACTTTATAACTTTATAACTTTATAACTTTATAACTTTATAACTTATAACTTTATAACTTTATAACTTTATAACTTTATAACTTTAACTTTATAACTTTATAACTTTATAACTTTATAACTTTATAACTTTATAACTTTTAAACTTT